>NC_048580.1:385000-682500 GCF_013265735.2 Oncorhynchus mykiss | reverse complement strand
ATATTTTTGTTCCTGTGATTTATTCTGGACATTAAAGCGTGTTTTTTCCCGCATCCTTTGCTCTCTGCGCCTGACTCCACACCTATTCACTCATTGAGCGTTACATAACCTTGGGAAAATCCTCTGCATTATCATTAACAGCAGACTCGTACATTTCCTCAATGAAAACAATGTACTGAGCAAATGTCAAATTGGCTTTTTACCAAATTACCGTACAACAGACCATGTATTCACCCTGCAAACCCTAATTGACAACCAAACAAACCAAAACAAAGGCAAAGTCTTCTCATGCTTTGTTGATTTCAAAAAAGCCTTCGACTCGATTTGGCATGAGGGTCTGCTATACAAACTGATGGAAAGTGGTGTTGGGGGTAAAACATACAACATTATAAAATCCATGCACACAAACAACAAGTGTGCGGTTAAAATTGGCAAAAAACACACAAATTTATACGCACAGGGTCGTGGGGTGAGACAGGGATGCAGCTTAAGCCCCACCCTCTTCAACATATATATCAACGAATTGGCGCGGGCACTAGAAAAGTCTGCAGCACCCGGCCTCACCCTACTAGAATCCGAAGTCAAATGTCTGCTGTTTGCTGATGATCTGGTGCTTCTGTCACCAACCAAGGAGGGCCTACAGCAGCACCTAGATCTTATGCACAGATTCTGTCAGACCTGGGCCCTGACAGTAAATCTCAGTAAGACCAAAATAATGGTGTTCCAAAAAAGGTCCAGTCACCAGGACCACAAATACAAATTCCATCTAGACATTGTTGCTCTAGAGCACACAAAAAACTATACATACCTTGGCCTAAACATCAGCGCCACAGGTAACTTCCACAAAGCTGTGAACGATCTGAGAGACAAGGCAAGAAGGGCATTCTATGCCATCAAAAGGAACATAAATTTCAACATACCAATTAGGATTTGGATAAATACTTGAATCAGTCATAGAGCCCATTGCCCTTTATGGTTGTGAGGTCTGGGGTCTGCTCACCAACCAAGACTTCACAAAATGGGACAAACACCAAATTGAGACTCTGCACGCAGAATTCTGCAAAAATATCCTCTGTGTACAATGTAGAACACCAAATAATGCATGCAGAGCAGAATTAAGCCGATACCCACTAATTATCAAAATCCAGAAAAGAGCCGTTAAATTCTATAACCACCTAAAAGGAAGCGATTCCCAAACCTTCCATAACAAAGCCATCACCTACAGAGAGATGAACCTGGAGAAGAGTCCCCTAAGCAAGCTGGTCCTGGGGCTCTGTTCACAAACACAAACACACCCTACAGAGCCCCAGGACAGCAGCACAATTAGACCCAACCAAATCATGAGAAAACAAAAAGAGAATTACTTGACACATTGGAAAGAATTAACAAAAAAACAGAGCAAACTAGAATGCTATTTGGCCCTAAGCAGAGAGTACACAGTGGCAGAATACCTGACCACTGTGACTGACCCAAAGTTAAGGAAAGCTTTGACTATGTACAGAATCAGTGAGCATAGCCTTGCTATTGAGAAAGGCGGCCATAGGCAGACCTGGCTCTCAAGAAAAGACAGACTATGTGCACACTGCCCACAAAATGAGGTGGAAACTGAGCTGCACTTCCTAACCTCCTGCTCAATGTATGACTATATTAGAGACACATATTTCCCTCAGATTACACAGATCCACAAAGAATTTGAAAACAAACCCAATTTTGCTAAACTCCAATATCTACTGGGTGAAATACCACAATGTGCCATCTCCACAGCAAGATTTGTGACCTGTTGCCACAAGAAAAGGTAAACCAGTGAAGAACAAACACCATTGTAAATACAACCCATATTTATGCTTATTTATTTTCCCTTTTGTACTTTAACCCTTTGTACATTGTTACAACCCTGTATATATACATAATATGACATTTGTAATGTCTTTATTCTTTTGAAACTTCTGTATGTTTAAACTTCTTATGGCTGCAGGGGCAGTATTGAGTAGCTTGGATGAAAGGTGCACAGAGGTGCCCAGAGTAAACGGCCTGCTCCTCAGTCCCAGCATATTATTATTAGTATTGGATAGAAAACACTCTGAAGTTTCTAAAACTGTTTGAATGATGTCTGTGAGTATAACAGAACTTACTTAGCAGGCAAAATCCTGAGAAGAAATCCAAACAGGAAGTGTGAAATCTGAGGTTGGTTGATTTTCAACCCAGCCCCTATTGAATACACAGTGGGATATCGGTTATGTTGCACTTCCTAAGGCTTCAAAGGTTAGTGATTCATTTTATCTGTATTTGTGCCTTTTGTGAGTCCTATCTTTGACTGGAAAAATGGCTGTGTTTTTCTGTGGCTTGGTGGTGACCTAACGTAATCATTTGTGCAGCTTTCGCTGTAAAGCCTATATGAAATCGGACACTGTGGTGGGATTAACAACAAGATTACCTTTAAAACGTTATAAGATACATGTATGTTTGAGGAATTTTAATTATGATATTTCTGTTGTTTTGAATTTCACTGGCTGCTGTCACATCGATCCTGTTAACGGGATTGCAGCTCTAAGAAGTTTTAATGTTTACTGTGAATTTTGATTGTTTATTTCACTTTTGTATATTATCTACCTCACTTGCTTTGGCAATGTCAACATGTGTTTCCCATGCCAATAAAGCCCCTTGAATTGAATTGAATTGAGAGATGGGGAGGAGAGAGAAGGAGAGTGATTGAGATTGTGAGAGAGTGATTGTGTGTGTGTGAGAGAGAGAGATAAATTGTGATCGTGAGAGTAAAAGAGTGGGTGCAACAGAAAGCGAGAGACAGAGAGAGAGAGAGAGAAGGAAAGAGAGTTAAGCAAAACAGAGAGAGCGAGAGAGAGAGAGAGAGAAAGAGAAAGAGAAATAGAGAAAGAGTGTGAGAACAGGATAAACACATTGTAAGGTTTGTCCAGGTGCTCAGCTCCTTACCTGGATCCATCTGGCAGCTTTCTATCGAAGGAGGTGGATCGTGGGATAGCAGTCTGTCCCTGCTGAAGGACCTGCTGTCCCATCCTGTCTCTGCCTGCCCGGTCGGGGTGTCTCTGGGTGGGGGAGCACCGGGTGTTGGGATTGGACGGCTGACCTGCTGACGTGGGTACCCTGTGCCAGGTGGTGTTTCGTCTAAATGGGGTCTTGTACTCACATGGCGTCCCCTCACTGTCCAATTTATACTCTACCATTGGGATACGGTACAGCTCAGAACATCCCCTAGAGAGAGAGAGAGAGAGAGAGAGAGAGAGAGAGAGAGAGAGAGAGAGAGAGAGAGAGAGACATAGACATAGACAAAGACATAAAGAGAGAGAGAGAGAGAGAGACTCAGGGACGGGGAGTGAAACAGGGCTGCCCAATAAGCCCAACACTATTTAACATCTACATTAATGAATAGGCAAAAACATTAGAAGAATCGGCAGCACCTGGTATCACCCTACACATCACTGAAATCAAGTGTCTGCTGTACGCAGATGACCTGGTGCTGCTGTCTCCCACTAAAGAGGGGTTACAGCAGCACCTAGATCGTCTCCACAGGTTCTGTCAGACCTGGGCTCTGACCGTTAACCTAAAAAAATATATATATAATGATATTCAAAAAAAAATCCGGAAATAATAAACAAATATAAATTATATTTGGACACAGTTCTATTAGAACACACAAAAACTACACATATCTAGAACTAAATATCAACAACACAGGTAGCTTTCACATGGCTGTGAATGAGCTGAGAGACAAAGCAAGAAGAGCATTCTATGCCATTAAAAGGAACATCAAAATCAAAATTCCAATTAGAATCTGTCTCAAAAATGTTCAATCAGTACGAATTTACCAAAGGGAACAAACATCCAATTGAAATACTGCATGCAGAGTTTTGCAAGACTGTATTGTAAGTGCAAAGAAAAACTCAAAATAACACATGTAGAGCAGAATTGGGCCAATACCCCCTACTCATTCGAATAGAAAAAAGAGCCATCAAATTTTACAACCATCTAAAAACAAGTGACCCCAAAACATTCCATCACACAGCTCTACAATGTCAAGAGATGAAACAAGAGAAGAGTCCCCTCAGCCAGCTGGTTCTGAGGCTCAGTTCACCAACCCAAACCAACCCCATAGAGCCTCAGGACAGCACTCAGCCAGCTGGTTCTGAGGCTCAATTCACCAACCCAAACCAACCCCATAGAGCCTCAGGACAGCACTCAGCCAGCTGGTTCTGAGGCTCAGTTCACTAACCCAAACCAACCCCATAGAGCCTCAGGACAGCAGTCAGCCAGCTGGTTCTGAGGCTCAATTCACCAACCCAAACCAACCCCATAGAGCCTCAGGACAGCACTCAGCCAGCTGGTTCTGAGGCTCAGTTCACTAACCCAAACCAACCCCATAGAGCCTCAGGACAGGACCCAGAAAATCTGACCCAACCAAATCATCACAAAACAAAAATAAAAATATATCATCTTTTAGAAAGACACCACAAAAAATCAAAGTAAACTTCAATTCTATTTGTCTCTAAACAGACAGTACATGGTGGCAGACTATCTGACCACTGTGACTGATAGAAAACTGAGGAAAACACTGACTAGGTAAAGACTCAGTGAGCACAGTCTGGCTATAGAGACCGGTTGTCACAGACAAATCTGGCTGCCCAGAGAGGACGGTCTGGCTATAGAGACTGGTCGTCACAGACAAATCTGGCTGCCCAGAGAGGACAGTCTGGCTATAGAGACCGGTCGTCACAGACCAACCTGGCTGCCCAGAGAGGACAGTCTGGCTATAGAGACCGGTCATCACAGACAAACCTGGCTGCCCAGAGAGGACAGTCTGGCTATAGAGACTGGTCGTCACAGACAAATCTGGCTGCCCAAAGAGGACAGTCTGGCTATAGAGACCGGTCGTCACAGACCAACCTGGCTGCCCAGAGAGGACAGTCTGGCTATAGAGACCGGTCATCACAGACAAACCTGGCTGCCCAGAGAGGACAGTCTGGCTATAGAGACCGGTCGTCACAGACAAACCTGGCTGCCCAGAGAGGACAGTCTGGCTATAGAGACCGGTCGTCACAGACAAACCTGGCTGCCCAGAGAGGACAGGCTGTGCTCACTCCAGGGGAGAGGTAGAGACAGAGCTGCATTTCCTATTGCACTGTGACAAATACTCAGACCTAAAAGAATATTTCTTTCCCAAAATTATAATTCAATACAAAGAATTTGAAACTATGAAAGATGAAGAAAAAATCAAATATTTATTGGGTGAAAAGCCTAAATGTGCAGTTTTGGCAGCCAAATATGTGTCCTCCTGCCACAACTCTCCGCCAGTGAAAAGTGCAAAGTAATGTCGATAATATTTCCCATCTTGTTTTGTCTTTCATACCACGTCATGTGCCTTCTCAGTCATGTTGACACTGGTCCACTACCAGGTCATGTGTCTTCTCAGTCATGTTGACACTGGTCTACTACCAGGTCATGTGTCTTTTCGGTCATGCTGACACTGGTCTACTACTAGGTCATGTGTCTTCTCAGTCATGCTGACACTGGTCTACTACCAGGTCATGTGTCTTCTCAGTCATGTTGACACTGGTCTACTACCAGGTCATGTGTCTTTTCGGTCATGCTGACACTGGTCTACTACTAGGTCATGTGTCTTCTCAGTCATGTTGACACTGGTCTACTACCAGGTCATGTGTCTTCTCAGTCATGTTGACACTGATCTACTACCAGGTCATGTGTCTTCTCAGTCATGTTGACACTGGCCTACTACCATTGATTTAATGTATTGTTGTTCTCATTAATATTGTTGTTGAAGTTGTTGTTAATGGTTATCCCATGTCCACTACTACTATTATTATTGCTGTTGGTCCCACCATTTATTTATATATAAATATATATTTTTATTTTTCGATATGTATACTTTGACAATGTAAGTAATAAAGAACTTGCGAGAGAGAGAGAGAGAGAGAGAGAGAGAGAGACATAGAGATAAACATTTGCAATGTCTTTATTGTTTTGAACATTAGAGACATAGAGAGAGACAGACATAGAGATAGAGAGAGAGATAGAGACATAGAGAGAGACATAGAGAGAGACAGACAGAGAGAGAGACAGAGAGAGATAAAGATAGAGACATAGAGAGACAGAGACAGAGAGAGACAGACATAGAGATAGAGAGAGAGAGAGAGAGAGAGAGAGAGAGAGAGAGAGAGAAGAAGTATATTAATTTAAGGTCAAACAGGAATATGAGGGAGGGAGGGAGGGAGGGAGGGAGGGAGGGAGGGAGGGAGGGAGGGAGGGAGGGAGGGAGGGAGGGAGGGAGGGAGGGAGGGAGGGAGGGAGGGAGAAGCCCAGAGGTTAGTAAAGTACTCAAAGGAAACACCTGTTTCAAATCAGAATTTTTTATATTTGGCATCTCACTAGACAGAGATCATCATAAAGAGGTCAAGGGCATCTTCATCAGTGGGAGAGGAGATATTTCCCCTCTGTTACACTACAGCTAACTACTCTGGAGACCACTGGGAGAGGAGTCACTTCCCCTCTGTTCCACTACAGCTAACTACTCTGGAGACCACTGGGAGAGGAGACATTTCCCTCTGTTCCACTACAGCTAACTACTCTGGAGACCACTGGGAGAGGAGACATTTTCCCTCTGTTCCACTACAGCTAACTACTCTGGAGACCACTGGGAGAGGAGACATTTCCCTCTGTTCCACTACAGCTAACTACTCTGGAGACCACTGGGAGAGGAGTCACTTCCCCTCTGTTCCACTACAGCTAACTACTCTGGAGACCAATGGGAGAGGAGATATTTCCCCTCTGTTCCACTACAGCTAACTACTCTGGAGACCACTGGGAGAGGAGTCACTTCCCCTCTGTTCCACTACAGCTAACTACTCTGGAGACCAATGGGAGAGGAGATATTTCCCCTCTGTTCCACTACAGCTAACTACTCTGGAGACCAATGGGAGAGGAGATATTTCCCCTCTGTTCCACTACAGCTAACTACTCTGGAGACCACTGGGAGAGGAGACACTTCCCCTCTGTTCCACTACAGCTAACTATTCTGGAGACCAATGGGAGAGGGGATATTTCCCCTCTGTACCTGTATAACAGCCCTCAGGCCACTACTCACTCCACTACCACATATCTACAACACACTAAGTGTGTGTCCTCAGGCCCCTACTCCACTACCACATATCTACAACACACTAAGTGTGTGTCCTCAGGCCCCTACTCCACTACCACATATCTACAACACATTAAGTGTGTTACCTCAGACCACTACTCTACAATATATTAAGTGTGTTCCCTCAGGACCCTACTCTACTACCACATATCTACAACACATTAAGTGTGTTCCCTCAGACCACTACTCTACTACCACATATCTACAACACAACATCCATGTGCACGTGTGTATAGTGCGTATGTTGTCGTGTTATCTAATTGTATTGCTTGCATCAGTTATCTGATGTGGAATAGAGTTCCATGTAGTCATGGCTCTATGTAGTACTGTGGAATAGAGTTCCATGTAGTCATGGCTCTATGTAGTACTGTGGAATAGAGTTCTATGTAGTCATGGCTCTATGTAGTACTGTGGAATAGAGTTCCATGTAGTCATGGCTCTATGTAGTACAGTGTGCCTCCCATAGTCTGTTCTGGACTCGGGGACTGTGAAGAGATCTCTGGTGGCATGGCTTGTGGGGTATGCATGGGTGTCTGAGCTGTGTGCCAGTAGTTTAGACAGACAGCTCAGTACATTCAGCTTGTCAACAACTCTCATAAATACAAGTAGTGATGAAGCCAATCTCTCCTCCACTTTGAGCCAGGAGAGATTGACATGCATATCATTAATCGTAGCTCGCTGTGTACATCCAAGGGTCAGCCGTGCTGCACTGTTCTGAGCCAATTGAAAATATATATATACATATATGTTTACATACCGGTTTACTCATCTCATATATACAGTTGAAGTTAGAAGTTTACATACACCTTAGCGAAATACATTTAAACTCAGTTTTTCACAAATCCTGACATTTAATCCTAGTAAAAATTCCCTGTCATAGGTCAGATAGGATCACCACTTTATTTTAAGAATGTGAAATGTCAGAATAATAGTAGAGAGAATGATTTATTTCAGCTTGTATTTCTTTCATCACATTCCCAGTGGGTCAGAAGATTACATACACTCAATTAATATTTGATAGCATTGCCTTTAAATTGTTTAACTTGGGTCAAACATTTTGGGTAGCCTTCCACAAGCTTCCCACGATAAGTTGGGTGAATTTTGGCCCATTCCTCCTGACAGAGCTGGTGCAACTGAGTCAGGTTTGTAGGCCTCCTTGCTCACACACGCTTTTTCAGTTCTGCCCACAAATGTTCTATAGGCTTGAGGTCAGGGCTTTGTCATGGCCACTCCAATACCTTGACTTTGTTGTCCTTAAGCCATTTTGCCACAACTTTGGAAGTATGCCTGGGGTCATTGTCCATTTGGAAGACCAATTCGGGACCAAGCTTTAACTTCCTGACTCATGTCTTGAGATGTTGCTTCGGCATAGCCACATAATTGTCCACCTCATGATGCCATCTATTTTGTGAAGTGCACCAGATCTCCTGCAGCAAAGCACCCCCACAACATGATGCTGCCACCCCCGTACTTCATGGTTGGGATGGTGTTCTTCAGCTTGCAAGCCTCCCCCTTTTTCCTCCAAACCTATTGATGTCATTATGGCCAAACAGTTCTACTTTTGTTTCATCAGACCAGAGGACATTTCTCCAAAAAGTATCATATTTTGTCCCCATGTGCAGTTGCAAACCGTAGTCTGGCTTTTTTAATGGTGGTTTTGGAGCAGTGCCTTTTTCCTTGCTGAGCGGCATTTCAGGTTATGTCGATATAGGACTCATTTTACTGTGGCTATAGATAATTTTGTACCTGTTTCCTCCAGTACCTGTTTCCTCCAGCATTTGCACTTTTCGCACCAAAGTACGTTCACCTCTAGGAGACAGTACACGTCTCCTTCCAGAGTGGTATGACGGCTGAGTGGTCCCATGGTGTTTATACTTGCGTACTATTGTTTGTACAGATGAATGTGGTACCTTCGGGCGTTTCAAAATTGCTCCCAAGGATGAACCAGACTTGTGGAGGTCTACAACTCTTTTTCTGAGATCTTTGCTGATTTCTTTTGATTTTCCCATGATGTCAAGCAAAGAGGGACTGAGTTTGAAGGTAGACCTTGAAATCAGGTACACCTCCAATTGACTCAAAATATGCCAGTTAGCCTATCAGAAGCTTCTAAAGCCATGACATAATTTTCAGAAATTTTCCAAGCTGTTTAAAGGCACAGTCAACTTGTATGTAAACTTTTGACCCACTGGAATTGTGATACAGTGAATTATAAGTGAAATAATCTGTCTGTAAACAATTGACGGAAAAATTACTTGTGTCATGCACAAAGTAGATGTCCTAACCAACTTGCCAAAATTATGGTTTGTTAACAAGAAATTTGTGGAGTGGTTGAAAAACGAGTTTTAATGACTCCAACCTAATTGTATGTAATCCTGACTTCAACTGTATACGTATACTAATCAGGGGGAATGGGAACCGGGTTAAGAGAGACAAGACTTCCAACCTCAATTGTATATTATACAGCACTCTATATAAAAGAGAAAATCATTCAACTGTGTATTTATATGTATTTTTTAGCAGAAAAGTCCTGCTCCAAAACAACCATATAAAAGCCAGACTACGGTTTGCAACTACACATGGGGAGAAAGATATTACTTTTTGGAGAAACGTCCTCTGGTCTGATGAAACAAAAATATGTGTAAATTATGTTTGGAGGACAAAGGGGGAGGCTTGCATGCTGAAGAACACCATCTCAACCTTGAAGCACGGGGGTGGCAGCATCATGTTTTGGGGGTGCTTTGCTGCAGGAGGGACTGGTGCACCTCACAAAATAGATGGCATCATGAGAGAAGAAAATGATATGGATATATTGAAGCAACATCTCAAGACATCAGTCAAGAAGTTTAAGCTTGGTTGCATCACAAAGCCCTGAACTCAAATCCTATAGAAAATTTGCGGGCAGAACTGAAAAAGCATGTGCGAGCAAGGAGGCCTACAAACCCGACTCAGTTACAACAGCTCTGTGAGGAGGAATGGGCCAAAATGCACCCAACTTATTGTGGGAAAGTGGTGGGAATTTTTACTAGGATTAAATGTCAGAAATTGTGAAATACTGAGTTTAAATGTGTTTGGCCAAGGTGTATGCAAACTCCCGACCATATATAAAACGTATATATATATTTTGGGAGGTTTATATTATTCTATATATTTTTGTGGCAGCCTGGCCTCATCACCATTTTAAAAGGTAATGAAATTAATATGATTTAAAAGGCTTAAAAGTAAATACCCTGAGTGTACAAAACATTAAGGAGGCAGGGGGGATTGAGGGAGGAGTCAGGGAGGAGTCAGGGAGGAGTCAGGGAGGAGTCAGGAGAGTCAGGGGGGATTGAGGGAGGAGTCAGGGAGGAGTAAGGGGAGTCAGGGGGGATTGAGGGAGGAGTCAGGGAGGAGTAAGGGGAGGCAGGGGGGATTGAGGGAGGAGTCAGGGAGGAGTCAGGGAGGAGTCAGGGAGGAGTCAGGAGAGTCAGGGGGGATTGAGGGAGGAGTCAGGGAGGAGTAAGGGGAGTCAGGGGGGATTGAGGGAGGAGTCAGGGAGGAGTAAGGGGAGGCAGGGGGGATTGAGGGAGGAGTCAGGGAGGAGTAAGGAGAGTCAGGGGGATTGAGGGAGGAGTCAGGGAGGAGTAAGGGGAGTCAGGGGGGATTGAGGGAGGAGTCAGGGAGGAGTAAGGGGAGTCAGGGGGGATTGAGGGAGGAGTCAGGGAGGAGTAAGGAGAGTCAGGGGGATTGAGGGAGGAGTCAGGGAGGAGTAAGGGGAGTCAGGGGGGATTGAGGGAGGAGTCAGGGAGGAGTAAGGGAGGAGTCAGGGGGAGTCAGGGAGGAGTCAGGGAGGAGTCAGGGAGGAGTAAGGAGAGTCAGGGGGGATTGAGGGAGGAGTCAGGGAGGAGTAAGGAGAGTCAGGGGGGATTGAGGGAGGAGTCAGGGAGGAGTAAGGAGAGTCAGGGAGGAGTAAGGGGAGGCAGGGGGGATTGAGGGAGGAGTCAGGGAGGAGTAAGGAGAGTCAGGGGGGATTGAGGGAGGAGTCAGGGAGGAGTAAGGGGAGGCAGGGGGGATTGAGGGAGGAGTCAGGGAGGAGTAAGGAGAGTCAGGGGGGATTGAGGGAGGAGTCAGGGAGGAGTAAGGGGAGGCAGGGGGGATTGAGGGAGGAATCAGGGAGGAGTAAGGGGAGTCAGGGGGATTGAGGGAGGAGTCAGGGGGGATTGAGGGAGGAGTCAGGGGGGATTGAGGGAGGAGTCCGGGGGGATTGAGGGAGGAGTCAGGGGGGATTGAGGGAGGAGTCAGGGGGGATTGAGGGAGGAGTCAGGGTGGAGTAAGGGTAGTCAGGGGGATTGAGGGAGGAGTCAGGGGGGATTGAGGGAGGAGTCAGGGGAGATTGAGGGAGGAGTCAGGGGGGATTGAGGGAGGAGTCAGGGGGGATTGAGGGAGGAGTCAGGGGGGATTGAGGGAGGAGTCAGGGGGGATTGAGGGAGGAGTCAGGGGGGATTGAGGGAGGAGTCAGGGGGGAGTAAGGGTAGTCAGGGGGATTGAGGGAGGAGTCAGGGAGGAGTAAGGGTAGTCAGGGGGATTGAGGGAGGAGTCAGGGAGGAGTCAGGGAGGAGTAAGGGTAGTCAGGGGGATTGAGGGGGATTGAGGGGGGAGTCAGGGAGGAGTAAGGGGAGTCAGGGGGATTGAGGGGGATTGAGGGGGGAGTCAGGGGGAGTGAGGGGGAGGCATGTGGGGTTTGAGAGAGGAGTCAGAGGGAGTGAGGGGGAGTCAGGGGGAGTCGGGGGAGTCAGGGGGGAGTCAGGGAGGAGTGAGGGGGAGTCAGGGGGAGACAGGGAGAGTCTTGGGGTGTCAGGGGGAGTGAGGTGGGATTCAGGGGGAGTCAGGGGGAGTCAGGGAGTGTCAGGGAGTGTCAGGGGGAGTCAGGGGGAGTCAGGGGGAGTCAGGGAGGAGTGAGGTGGGATTCAGGGGGAGTCAGGGGGAGTCAGGGAGTGTCAGGGAGAGTCAGGGGGAGTCAGGGGGAGTCAGGGAGGAGTGAGGTGGGATTCAGGGGGAGTCAGGGGGAGTCAGGGAGGAGTGAGGTGGGATTCAGGGGGAGTCAGGGGGAGTCAGGGAGGAGTGAGGTGGGACTCAGGGGGAGTCAGGGGGAGTCAGGTAGAGTCAGGGGGAGTCAGGGGGAGTCATGGAGGAGTGAGGTGGGATTCAGGGGGAGTCAGAGAGGAGTGAGGGGGAGTCAGGGGGAGTCAGGGGGAGTCAGGGAGTGTCAGGGGGAGTCAGGGGGAGTGAGGTGGGATTCAGGGGGAGTCAGGGGGGGGTCAGGGAGTGTCAGGGGGAGTCAGGGAGTGTCAGGGTGAGTCAGGGGGAGTCAGGGAGAGTCAGGGAGAGTCAGGGGGAGTCAGGGGGAGTCAGGAAGAGTCAGGAAGAGTCAGGGAGAGTTAGGGGGAGTCAGGGAGGAGTGAGGTGGGATTCAGGGGGAGTCAGGGAGGAGTGAGGTGGGATTCAGGGGGAGTCAGGGGGAGTCAGGGAGGAGTGAGGTGGGATTCAGGGGGAGTCAGGGGGAGTCAGGGAGGAGTGAGGGTGTGTCAGCGGGAGTCAGGGGGAGTCAGGGAGGAGTGAGGTAGGATTCTGGGGGAGTCAGGGAGGAGTGAGGGGGAGTCAGGGGGAGTCCGGGAGGAGTGAGGGGGAGTTAGGGAGGTGATCGTCAACTGTCTCTAACATAAAACTTACTGTCACAAACTAAAGGCAGTCCTTCATCTTTCCACACAGTTCTGAGAATCACATTCAGATTGGATTAAAGATGCGCTGTGGAAATGAAGCTAGGGTTTAACTCTGACTTTCATCTCTCTCTCCCACAGAGACCCAGCTGTACTATTTTCCTCTTTCAGTTAGTTTAGTGATATTGTCTCCCGGTGTGCGAGCAGTGCTCCGGCGTCCCTAAGCAGACAAACACAGGCGGTGCTCCGGCGTCCCTAAGCAGACAAACACAGGCGGTGCTCCGGCGTCCCTAAGCAGACAAACACGGGCGGTGCTCCGGCGTCCCTAAGCAGACAAACACGGGCGGTGCTCCGGCGTCCCTAAGCAGACAAACACGGGCGGTGCTCCGGCGTCCCTAAGCAGACAAACACAGGCGGTGCTCCGGCGTCCCTAAGCAGACAAACACGGGCGGTGCTCCGGCGTCCCTAAGCAGACAAACACGGGCGGTGCTCCGGCGTCCCTAAGCAGACAAACACAGGCGGTGCTCCGGCGTCCCTAAGCAGACAAACACGGGCGGTGCTCCGGCGTCCCTAAGCAGACAAACGCGGGCGGTGCTCTGGTGTCCCTAAGCAGACAAACACGGGCGGTGCTCTGGTGTCCCTAAGCAGACAAACACGGGCGGTGCTCCGGCGTCCCTAAGCAGACAAACACGGGCGGTGCTCCGGCGTCCCTAAGCAGACAAACACGGGCGGTGCTCTGGTGTCCCTAAGCAGACAAACACGGGCGGTGCTCCGGCGTCCCTAAGCAGACAAACACGGGCGGTGCTCTGGCGTCCCTAAGCAGACAAACACAGGCGGTGCTCCGGCGTCCCTAAGCAGACAAACACGGGCGGTGCTCCGGCGTCCCTAAGCAGACAAACACGGGCGGTGCTCTGGTGTCCCTAAGCAGACAAACACGAGCGGTGCTCCGGCGTCCCTAAGCAGACAAACACGGGCGGTGCTCTGGCGTCCCTAAGCAGACAAACACGGGCGGTGCTCTGGTGTCCCTAAGCAGACAAACACGGGCGGTGCTCCGGCGTCCCTAAGCAGACAAACACAGGCGGTGCTCTGGCGTCCCTAAGCAGACAAACACGGGCGGTGCTTCGGCGTCCCTAAGCAGACAAACACAGGCGGTGCTCTGGTGCCCCTAAGCAGACAAACACTGGCGGTGCTCCGGCGTCCCTAAGCAGACAAACACAGGCGGTGCTCCGACGTCCCTGAAGAGCCTCTTAAAGAAGAAGTTACAGGTCTCTGAGAGCCAGAAATCTTGCTTGTTTGTAGGTGACCAAATACTTATTTTCCACCATAATTTGCAAATAAATTCATTAAAAATCCTACAATGTGATTTTCTGGATTTATTTTTCTCATTTTGTCTGTCATAGTTGAAGTGTACCTATGATGAAAATGACAGGCCTCTCTCATCTTTTTAAGTGAGAGAACTTGCACAATAGGTGGCTTACTAAATACTTTTTTGCCCCACTGTATCAAATCAAATCAAATCAAATCAAATTTTATTTGTCACATACACATGGTTAGCAGATGTTAATGCGAGTGTAGCGAAATGCTTGTGCTTCTAGTTCCGACAATGCAGTAATAACCAACAAGTAATCTAACTAACAATTCCAAAACTACTGTCTTGTACACAGTGTAAGGGGATAAAGAATATGTACATAAGGATATATGAATGAGTGATGGTACAGAGCAGCATAGGCAAGATACAGTAGATGGTATCGAGTACAGTATATACATATGAGATGAGTATGTAAACAAAGTGGCATAGTTAAAGTGGCTAGTGATACATGTATTACATAAGGATACAGTCGATGATATAGAGTACAGTATATACGTATGCCTATGAGATGAATAATGTAGGGTAAGTAACATTATATAAGGTAGCATTGTTTAAAGTGGCTAGTGATATCTTTACATCATTTCCCATCAATTCCCATTATTAAAGTGGCTGGAGTTGAGTCAGTGTCAGTGTGTTGGCAGCAGCCACTCAATGTTAGTGGTGGCTGTTTAACAGTCTGATGGCCTTGAGATAGAAGCTGTTTTTCAGTCTCTCGGTCCCAGCTTTGATGCACCTGTACTGACCTCGCCTTCTGGATGATAGCGGGGTGAACAGGCAGTGGCTCGGGTGGTTGATGTCCTTGATGATCTTTATGGCCTTCCTGTGACATCGGGTGGTGTAGGTGTCCTGGAGGGCAGGTAGTTTGCCCCCGGTGATGCGTTGTGCAGACCTCACCACCCTCTGGAGAGCCTTACGGTTGAGGGCGGAGCAGTTGCCGTACCAGGCGGTGATACAGCCCGCCAGGATGCTCTCGATTGTGCATCTGTAGAAGTTTGTGAGTGCTTTTGGTGACAAGCCGAATTTCTTCAGCCTCCTGAGGTTGAAGAGGCGCTGCTGCGCCTTCTTCACAATGCTGTCTGTGTGAGTGGACCAATTCAGTTTGTCTGTGATGTGTATGCCGAGGAACTTAAAACTTGCTACCCTCTCCACTACTGTTCCATCGATGTGGATAGGGGGGTGTTCCCTCTGCTGTTTCCTGAAGTCCACAATCATCTCCTTAGTTTTGTTGACGTTGAGTGTGAGGTTATTTTCCTGACACCACACTCCGAGGGCCCTCACCTCCTCCCTGTAGGCCGTCTCGTCGTTGTTGGTAATCAAGCCTACCACTGTTGTGTCGTCCGCAAACTTGATGATTGAGTTGGAGGCGTGCGTGGCCACGCAGTCGTGGGTGAACAGGGAGTACAGGAGAGGGCTCAGAACGCACCCTTGTGGGGCCCCAGTGTTGAGGATCAGCGGGGAGGAGATGTTGTTGCCTACCCTCACCACCTGGGGGCGGCCCGTCAGGAAGTCCAGTACCCAGTTGCACAGGGCGGGGTCGAGACCCAGGGTCTCGAGCTTGATGACGAGCTTGGAGGGTACTATGGTGTTGAATGCCGAGCTGTAGTCAATGAACAGCATTCTCACATAGGTATTCCTCTTGTCCAGATGGGTTAGGGCGGTGTGCAGTGTGGTTGAGATTGCATCGTCTGTGGACCTATTTGGGCGGTAAGCAAATTGGAGTGGGTCTAGGGTGTCAGGTAGGGTGGAGGTGATATGGTCCTTGACTAGTCTCTCAAAGCACTTCATGATGACGGAAGTGAGTGCTACGGGGCGGTAGTCGTTTAGCTCAGTTACCTTAGCTTTCTTGGGAACAGGAACAATGGTGGCCCTCTTGAAGCATGTGGGAACAGCAGACTGGTATAGGGATTGATTGAATATGTCCGTAAACACACCGGCCAGCTGGTCTGCGCATGCTCTGAGGGCGCGGCTGGGGATGCCGTCTGGGCCTGCAGCCTTGCGAGGGTTAACACGTTTAAATGTCTTACTCACCTCGGCTGCAGTGAAGGAGAGACCGCATGTTTTCGTTGCAGGCCGTGTCAGTGGCACTGTATTGTCCTCAAAGCGGTATATTATATTATATTATGCCATTGTGCTGTCTGTTGCAGCATGGACAGTACCATCAGATTTGTCACACTAACCTCAGACTCAGACTGTTCTGCATTCAAGTCAAAAGAGAAGCACATTTAGCTTCAATGAGTCATTGGGGGAGGAGGGGGTAGAGTATGGGGTCAGCAGAGGTCAATGTTAAGGGTTAGTGATGTAAGGTTAGGGGTCAGGGGTTAAAGGTTACCTGCGTGGCGCTCCATCGTCATGAGGCTGGATGATGACCACCTTGACGGCGATGGAGGTTCTCAGCAGGTCGATCATCTGTTCGTGGGTCAGCGTTGCTACGGCAACCTTACAGATCTCCACCAATCGGCTACCCTGGCGAAGCCCCGCCTTCCAAGCGAACCCGAAGGCCTCAACGTCAGCCACGATGCCCTCGAAGTTGACGTGGAAACCCAGCTGGCACAGAGCGTTCCGACGCAGTGTCATCTCAGATGTCTCACAACCACGCGTCACTATCTGGAGAGAAGAAGAGAGAGAGTCAGTCCCCTGACTGGTCATGTTGCAGGACAATTGTTCATATCTGGATCAAAGGAAGAAGGAAGAGAACCACCTTGTAATTAATGGTAACAGTGGGTGAGATAGAGAAAGACACTAACACACTGAATAAATAGTTGAAACATAGAAAATCTCTTCCTGGGCTGATGTAGCATGTACACAAAGCAACACAGACACTTTTAACCATTCTGTATACATCTGGCCCTTCTTTGGACATTGTGTTAACCAGCCTCCAGATGAGGTTCAATGCCATACAACTCTGACTGGATGCAGTCTATCACAGTGCCATCCGTTTAGTCACCAAAGCCCCATTCACTACCCACCATTGCGACCTGTACGCTCTCGTTGGTTGGCCCTCGCTTCATACTGGTCGCCAAACCCACTGGCTCCAGGTCATCTACAAGTCTCTGCTGGGTAAAGCCCCGCCTTATCTCAGCTCACTGGTCACCATAGCAGCACCCACCTGTAGCACGCACTCCAGCAGGTATATCTCACTGTTCACCCCAAAAGCCAATTCTTCCTTTGGCCGCCTTTCCTTCCAGTTCTCTGCTGCCAATGACTGGAACGAACTGCAAAAATCTCTGAAGCTGGAGACTCATATCTCCCTCAGAGCAGCTCACAGATCACTGCACCTGTACAAAGCCCATCTGTAAACAGCCCATCTATCTACCTACCTCATCCCCATACTGGTATTTATTTATTTATCTTGCTCCTTTGCACCCCAGTATCTCTACTTGCACATTCATCTTCTGTACATCTACCATTCCAGTGTTTAATTGCTATATTGTAATTACTTCGCCACCATGGCCTATTTATTTTCTTAACTTACCTCATTTGCACTCACTGTATGTAGACCTTTTGTTCTACTGTATTATTGACTGTATGTTTGTTTACTCCATGTGTAACTCTGTGTTGTTGTATGTGTCGAACTGCTTTGCTTTATCTTGGCCAGGTCGCAGTTGCAAATTAAAACTTGTTCTCAACTACCCTACCTGGTTAAATAAAGGTGTAATAAATAAATAAATGTAAAGAAATTCATTCAGACGGAAGAAAATAAGAGGTGCAACAGATATAGCCTCAGAGAAGGAGAAAGAGGAGCACATTACAGAGCTAATAGATATAGCCTCAGAGATGGAGAAAGAGGAGCACATTACAGAGCTAACAGATATAGCCTCAGAGATGGAGAGAGAGGAGCACATTACAGAGCTAACAGATATAGCCTCAGAGATGGAGAAAGAGGAGCACATTACAGAGCTAACAGATATAGCCTCAGAGATGGAGAAAGAGGAGCACATTACAGAGCTAACAGATATAGCCTCAGAGATGGAGAGAGAGGAGCACATTACAGAGCTAACAGATATAGCCTCAGAGATGGAGAGAGAGGAGCACATTACAGAGCTAACATATATAGGCTCAGAGATGGAGAGAGAGGAGCACATTACAGAGCTAACAGATATAGCCTCAGAGATGGAGAGAGAGGAGCACATTACAGAGCTAACAGATATAGGCTCAGAGATGGAGAGAGAGCAGCACATTACAGAGCTAATAGATATAGCCTCAGAGATGGAGAGAGAGGAGCACATTACAGAGCTAACAGATATAGCCTCAGAGATGGAGAGAGAGCAGCACATTACAGAGCTAACATATATAGGCTCAGAGATGGAGAGAGAGCAGCACATTACAGAGCTAATAGATATAGCCTCAGAGATGGAGAGAGAGGAGCACATTCCAGAGCTAACAGATATAGCCTCAGAGATGGAGAGAGGAGCACATTACAGAGCTAACATATATAGGCTCAGAGATGGAGAGAGAGGAGCACATTACAGAGCTAACAGATATAGCCTCAGAGATGGAGAGAGAGGAGCACATTACAGAGCTAACAGATATATCCTCAGAGATGGAGAGAGAGGAGCACATTACAGAGCTAATAGATATAGCCTCAGAGATGGAGAGAGAGGAGCACATTACAGAGCTAACAGATATAGCCTCAGAGATGTAGAGAGAGCAGCACATTACAGAGCTAACATATATAGGCTCAGAGATGGAGAGAGAGCAGCACATTACAGAGCTAATAGATATAGCCTCAGAGATGGAGAGAGAGGAGCACATTCCAGAGCTAACAGATATAGCCTCAGAGATGGAGAGAGAGGAGCACATTACAGAGCTAACATATATAGGCTCAGAGATGGAGAGAGAGGAGCACATTACAGAGCTAACAGATATAGCCTCAGAGATGGAGAGAGGAGCACATTACAGAGCTAACAGATATAGCCTCAGAGATGGAGAGAGAGGAGCACATTACAGAGCTAACAGATATAGCCTCAGAGATGGAGAGAGAGGAGCACATTCCAGAGCTAACAGATATAGCCTCAGAGATGGAGAGAGAGGAGCACATTACAGAGCTAACAGATATAGCCTCGGGGATGGAGAGAGAGGAGCACATTACAGAGCTAACAGATATAGCCTCAGAGAAGCACAGCACACCAAGGTGAGTGTAAGTGAGCACAGCACAACAAGATGAGTCTAAGTGAGCACAGCACAACAAGATGAGTCTAAGTGAGCACAGCACAACAAGGTGAGTCTAAGTGAGCACAACAAGGTGAGTCTAAGTGAGCACAACAAGGTGAGTCTAAGTGAGCACAGCACAACAAGGTGAGTCTAAGTGAGCACAACACAACAAGGTGAGTCTAAGTGAGCACAACAAGGTGAGTCTAAGTGAGCACAACACAACAAGGTGAGTCTAAGTGAGCACAACACAACAAGGTGAGTCTAAGTGAGCACAACAAGGTGAGTCTAAGTGAGCACAACAAGGTGAGTCTAAGTGAGCACAGCACAACAAGGTGAGTCTAAGTGAGCACAACACAACAAGGTGAGTCTAAGTGAGCACAACACAACAAGGTGAGTCTAAGTGAGCACAACACAACACGGTGAGTCTAAGTGAGCACAACAAGGTGAGTCTAAGTGAGCACAACACAACACGGTGAGTCTAAGTGAGCACAACAAGGTGAGTCTAAGTGAGCACAACACAACAAGGTGAGTCTAAGTGAGCACAACACAACAAGGTGAGTCTAAGTGAGCACAACAAGGTGAGTCTAAGTGAGCACAACACAACAAGGTGAGTCTAAGTGAGCACAACACAACAAGGTGAGTCTAAGTGAGCACAACACAACACGGTGAGTCTAAGTGAGCACAACAAGGTGAGTCTAAGTGAGCACAACACAACAAGGTGAGTCTAAGTGAGCACAACACAACAAGGTGAGTCCGAAAATGTCTTGTATGCTGCTGCATAAATTAGGTAATATGACAGGGAGATACAGTGCCATCGGAAATAATTCAGACCACTTGATAATTCCATGAGTTGTTGAATAATTGGAAATGGAACGGAGCTCCATGCGGTCATGGCTCTATATAAATCTGTGAAGGTAGTTCCATGGGGTCAAGGCTCTGTATAAATCTATGAAGGTAGTTCCATGTGATCATGGCTCTGTATAAATCTGTGAAGGTAGTTCCATGCGGTCAAGGCTCTATATAAATCTGTGAAGGTAGTTCCATGCGGTCAAGGCTCTATATAAATCTGTGAAGGTAGTTCCATGTGATCATGGCTCTATATAAATCTGTGAAGGGTGTTCCATATCATCATGGCTCTATATAAATCTGTGAAGGTAGTTCCATGTGATCATGGCTCTATATAAATCTGTGAAGGTAGTTCCATGCGATCATGGCTCTGTATAAATCTGTGAAGGTAGTTCCATGTGATCATGGCTCTATATAAATCTTTGAAGGTAGTTCCATGTGATCATGGCTCTATATAAATCTGAAGGGAGCTCCATGTGATCATGGCTCTATATAAATCTTTGAAGGTAGTTCCATGTGATCATGGCTCTATATAAATCTTTGAAGGTAGTTCCATGTGATCATGGCTCTATATAAATCTGAAGGGAGCTCCATGTGATCATGGCTCTATATAAATCTTTGAAGGTAGTTCCATGTGATCATGGCTCTATATAAATCTGAAGGGAGCTCCATGTGATCATGGCTCTATATAAATCTGTGAAGGGAATTCCATGCGATCATGGCTCTATATAAATCTTTGAAGGTAGTTCCATGTGATCATGGCTCTATATAAATCTGAAGGGAGCTCCATGTGATCATGGCTCTATATAAATCTTTGAAGGTAGTTCCATGTGATCATGGCTCTATATAAATCTTTGAAGGTAGTTCCATGTGATCATGGCTCTATATAAATCTGAAGGGAGCTCCATGTGATCATGGCTCTATATAAATCTTTGAAGGTAGTTCCATGTGATCATGGCTCTATATAAATCTGAAGGGAGCTCCATGTGATCATGGCTCTATATAAATCTGTGAAGGGAGTTCCATGCGATCATGGTTCTGTATAAAACTGTGAAGGGAGTTCCATGCGATCAATAGGGTTTTTGCCAGCTTCACTGCTGAACCGTAATAATCAACACTAACCAATACAATAGGGTTTTAGCCAGCTTCACTGCTAAACCGTAATAATCAACACCAACCAAAACAATAGGGTTTTACCCAGCTTCACTGCTGAACTGTAATAATCAACACTAACCAATACAATATGGTTTTAGCCAGCTTCACTGCTGAACCGTAATAATCAACACTAACCAATACAATAGGGTTTTAGCCAGCTTCAGTGCTGAACCGTAATAATCAACACTAACCAATACAATAGGGTTTTAGCCAGCTTCACTGCTGAACCGTAATACTCAACACTAACCAATACAATAGGGTTTTAGCCAGCTTCACTGCTGAACCGTAATACTCAACACTAACCAATACAATAGGGTTTAACCCAGCTACACTGCTGAACCGTAATAATCAACACGAACCAATACAATAGGGTTTTAGCCAGCTTCACTGCTGAACGTAATACTCAACACTAACCAATACAATAGGGTTTTAGCCAGCTTCACTGCTGAACTGTAATAATCAACACTAACCAATACAATAGGGTTTTAGCCAGCTTCACTGCTGAACCGTAATACTCAACACTAACCAATACAATAGGGTTTAACCCAGCTTCACTGCTGAACCGTAATAATCAACACTAACCAATACAATAGGGTTTTAGCCAGCTTCACTGCTGAACCGTAATAATCAACACTAACCAATACAATAGGGTTTTAGCCAGCTTCACTGCTGAACCGTAATAATCAACACTAACCAATACAATATGGTTTTACCCAGCTTCACTGCTGAAGACATCTTAACTTTTTTTGAATGAACTCAGTTCGACTTTCAACTTACTCTTTGTTGTAATAGTAGAATGCACAAGGTGCAGCTACGAAATTGCATAGTGCATCACTTGCCATATTAGTCATTGCAGACCTTAGATATTTATATCTTGTTAGTCATTGCAGACCTTAGATATGTATATCTTGTTAGTCATTGCTGACCTTAGATATTTATATCTTGTTAGTCATTGCAGACCTTAGATATTTATATCTTGTTAGTCATTGCTGACCTTAGATATTTATATCTTGTTAGTCATTGCTGACCTTAGATATTTATATCTTGTTAGTCATTGCAGACCTTAGATATTTATATCTTGTTAGTCATTGCAGACCTTAGATATTTATATCTTGTTAGTCATTGCAGACCTTAGATATTTATATCTTGTTAGTCATTGCAGACCTTAGATATTTATATCTTGTTAGTCATTGCAGACCTTAGATATGTATATCTTGTTAGTCATTGCAGACCTCAGATATTGAAGCCGACAGAGAGGGTCGCCTCCCTTCTACTCCTTAGGAAACTATGCAGTATTTTGTTATGTATGTATTATTTCTTACATTGTTAGAAATCTTAAGTGTTATTACAAACAACAGGGAAGGACTTAGATTTGTGTCTATTAGGTAGTTATTGTGGATATTACTGCACTGTCAGAACTAGAAGAACAAGCATTTGGCTCCACTGTCGTTCAGATACTCTATGAACACACATGAGACATGGCCAAATGTGTAGAATTGCAGGAAATTCATTTTTTTTTAATCGCAAATAAATTCTGTGGTGTGGAAATGAGCTATAAACCTGCAAAATGGTTTCTGCCACCAACAAGAGGGGGTTGAACAGTTTGCGTCATGGACAATGCTTGTTCCCAATGATGAACGCGGGCATGAGTGGAAAAGCACTACAGGGTTAGGGAACTGAACTAATGGAGTGGTCTGTTATGATAAACTGAACTAATGGAGTGGTCTGTTATGATAAACTGAACTAAAAGAGTGGTGTGTTATGATAAACTGAACTAATGGAGTGGTCTGTTATGATAAACTGAACTAAAAGAGTGGTCTGTTATGATAAACTGAACTAATGGAGTGGTCTGTTATGATAAACTGAACTAAAAGAGTGGTCTGTTATGATAAACTGAACTAAAAGAGTGGTCTGTTATGATAAACTGAACTAAAAGAGTGGTCTGTTATGATAAACTGAACTAAAAGAGTGGTCTGTTATGATAAACTGAACTAATGGAGTGGTCTGTTATGATAAACTGAACTAATGGAGTGGTCTGTTATGATAAACTGAACTAAAAGAGTGGTCTGTTATGATAAACTGAACTAATCGAGTGGTATGTTCCTGTTATGAAAAATTGAACTAATGGAGTGGTCTGTTCCTGTTTGTTTCTCCTTCACTTACTGATTGCAGCTCAATGTGAGATAGTAGACTGAGCACTTTAGCAGCCACAATAACACTCCCCCTGAAACGGTCTGAGGTTTCAGAGGCTGAGAGTCACACCCACTCCAACCTGCCTCAATCACTCTGCAGATTAGTGGGGTCTAGTGGGTCAAACTATCCTGCTGACAATCCAAACAGAGAGAGCATGTTGGTCTGCTCTGCTGGGATAAATGACTGAATTAATGAATATAGTTTTTTTTTTTTATATACAGTGCCTTGCGAAAGTATTCGGCCCCCTTGAACTTTGCGACCTTTTGCCACATTTCAGGCTTCAAACATAAAGATATAAAACTGTAATTTTTTGTGAAGAATCAACAACAAGTGGGACACAATCATGAAGTGGAACGACGTTTATTGGATATTTAAAACTTTTTTAACAAATCAAAAACTGAAAAATTGGGCGTGCAAAATTATTCAGCCCCTTTACTTTCAGTGCAGCAAACTCTCTCCAGAAGTTCAGTGAGGATCTCTGAATGATCCAATGTTGACCTAAATGACTAATGATGATAAATACAATCCACCTGTGTGTAATCAAGTCTCCGTATAAATGCACCTGCACTGTGATAGTCTCAGAGGTCTGTTAAAAGCGCAGAGAGCATCATGAAGAACAAGGAACACACCAGGCAGGTCCGAGATACTGTTGTGAAGAAGTTTAAAGCCGGATTTGGATACAAAAATATTTCCCAAGCGTTAAACATCCCAAGGAGCACTGTGCAAGCGATAATATTGAAATGGAAGGAGTATCAGACCACTGCAAATCTACCAAGACCTGGCCGTCCCTCTAAACTTTCAGCTCATACAAGGAGAAGACTGATCAGAGATGCAGCCAAGAGGCCATGATCAGCCAAGGGCCCATGATCACTCTGGATGAACTGCAGAGATCTACAACTGAGGTGGGAGACTCTGTCCATAGGACAACAATGTATTGTTATTACGAGTATCGTCCTGTGTATTGTTATTACGGGTCTCGTCCTGTGTATTGTTATTACGGGTCTCGTCCTGTGTATTGTTATTACGGGTCTCGTCCCGTGCATTGTTATTACGAGTATCGTCCTGTGTGTTGTTATTACAGGTCTCGTCCTGTGTATTGTTATTACGGGTCTCGTCCTGTGTATTGTTATTACGGGTCTCGTCCTGTGTATTGTTATTACGGGTCTCGTCCTGTGTATTGTTATTACGGGTCTCGTCCTGTGTATTGTTATTACGGGTCTCGTCCTGTGTGTTGTTATTACGGGTCTCGTCCTGTGTATTGTTATTACGGGTCTCGTCCTGTGTATTGTTATTACGGGTCTCGTCCTGTGTATTGTTATTACGGGTCTCGTCCTGTGTATTGTTATTACGGGTCTCGTCCTGTGTATTGTTATTACGGGTCTCGTCCTGTGTATTGTCATTACGGGTCTCGTCCTGTGTATTGTCATTACGGGTCTCGTCCTGTGTATTGTTATTACGGGTCTCGTCCTGTGTATTGTTATTACGGGTCTCGTCCTGTGTATTGTTATTACGGGTCTCGTCCTGTGTATTGTCATTACGGGTCTCGTCCTGTGCATTGTTATTACGGGTCTTGTCCTGTGTATTGTCATTATGGGTCTCGCCCTGTGTATTGTCATTACGGGTCTCGTCCCGTGCATTGTCATTACGGGTCTCGTCCCGTGCATTGTTATTACGGGTCTCGTCCTGTGTATTGTCATTACGGGTCTCGTCCTGTGTATTGTCATTACGGGTCTCGTCCCGTGCATTGTTATTATAAAGGATGGATCAGTCATTAGACTAATGGTCCTGTTAGATGACTCTGTAGAGTCCCACATAAAACAATTAAGTCCATGTCGATTCTGCAATAGGGCATAGAGCAGGGATTAGTTTTATTCTCATGGAATAAATCTCTGTGAAGCTAAACTCAAGCCTTACTAAATCATAATCAGCTCTGAAGGCTGACAGTTAATCAATCATACACCTAGATGTTAATGGGTCTCTGAGCAGTAAAATCTCTGTGGGTGGAATATTCCAATACCCTAACTAATGATGGCTCCCCTTCCTGTCACATTATGGACTTGATAGGGGAGGCGGAAATGAACAAATGCTCCAAAACAGTGGCGTTAATGGGAACAACACGCTAGAAAGCCGAAACAACAACACAGGCACTCACAGGTCCAACAGCCATGGTAAATATAATCGACCAGGACAATGGGGAACAGAGGCACATATATACAATTACTAATCAGGGGAAAGGGAACCAAGAGTGCGTAATTAGACAGTTCAGTGAAGCTTAGAAGGTCGGGGATGTAGAACTCCGGAACTCACACTGATACAACGGGGAAAGAAACCCTCATTGTCTTCTGAGGGACAAACCCAGGGTAATACACATACCAGATCATTAATGCCAACACGTGAAGCCTAACCACATGCGTAGGTGTTAAACAACACAGCTAATTATCCTAATAGATACAGTGGGCATTAAAGACAGTAAATGTGAACTGGATTTACCATAGCTAATGAATGATTTGGTATTACCATAGCTAATGAATGGTCTGGTATTACCATAGCTAATGAATGATCTGGTATTACCATAGCTAATGAATGGTCTGGTATTACCATAGCTAATGAACGATCTGGTATTACCATAGCTAATGAATGGTCTGGTATTACCATAGCTAATGAACGATCTGGTATTACCATAGCTAATGAATGATCTGGTATTACCATAGCTAATGAATGGTCTGGTATTACCATAGCTAATGAATGGTCTGGTATTATCATAGCTAATGAACGATCTGGTATTACCATACCTAATGAATGATCTCTGATCTGGTATTACCATAGCTAATGAATGATCTCTGATCTGGTATTACCATAGCTAATGAATGATCTGATATTACCATAGCGAATGAATGATCTCTGAAATGGTATTAACAAAGCTAATGAATTATATTGTTTTACCAGAGCTAATGAATGCTCTGTTATTACCCAATGACTGTATCTATTATGGCGTATTACCATATCTAATTAAAATATTTTAACACATCTAATGAGATAGTGATATACCCTAGCTCATCATACATGTAAATACATTCAGCTCTGTCCTTCTGGTATTCTACACTGAATGACACTCTGGGCCCTCTGTTAAAAGCCAAATACCACACCCTCTTACCATGTTCAGCTGGGTTACTACAGCAACCCTCCTCTATTACCATGTTCAGCTGGGTTACTACGGCAACACTCCCTATTACCATGTTCAGCTGGGTTACTACGGCAACACTCCCTATTACCATGTTCAGCTGGGTTACTACGGCAAAACTTTTGACTAGTTTTGTGTGTGTATCTAATATATATATTTCTCATGTCATTGCTTACATGTATGCATAAATAAGACCTTATAGATGCCAAGTATTGGTCATGATATGGTTTCAGTTACACTGAATGACACTCTGGGCCCTCTGTTAAAAGCCAAATACCACACCCTCTTAACGTGTTCAGCTGGGTTACTACGGCAACCCTCGTCTATTACCATGTTCAGCTGGGTTACTACGGCAACCCTCCTCTATTACCATGTTCAGCTGGGTTACTACAGAAACCCTCCTCTATTACCATGTTCAGCTGGGTTACTACGGCAACCCTCCTCTATTACCATGTTCAGCTGGGTTACTACGGCAACACTCCTATGTTACCATGTTCAGCTGGGTTACTACAGCATCCCTCCTCTATTACCATGTTCAGCTGGGTTACTACAGCAACCCTCCTCTATTACCATGTTCAGCTGGGTTTCTACAGCAACCCTCCTCTATTACCATGTGCAGCTGGGTTACTACAGCAACCCTCCTCTATTACCCTCCTCTGTTGTGCTGCCTCATTGTTGTACTGCCTCAGTGTTGTACTGCCTCGGTGTTGTAATGTGTCAGTGTTGTACTGCCTCACTGTTGTACTGCCTCACTGTTGTACTGCCTCACTGTTGTACTACGTCAGTGTTGTACTGCCTCAGTGTTGTACTGCCTCGGTGTTGTGCTGCCTCAGTGTTGTACTGTCTCAGTGTTGTACTGTGTCAGTGTTGTACTGCCTCAGTGTTGTACTGCCTCACTGTTGTACTACGTCAGAGAGACAGACAGACAGACAGACAGACAGACAGACAGACAGACAGACAGACAGACAGGTTCGGAGGAGAGGAGGAGGAAAATAACGGGGAGAAGGGTCCGTGCTAACTGCAGAGCTGTTTTAACAGGACAAGGACAGAAGAGGACGGGGAGAAGGAGGAGAACAGAAGAGAGAAAAGGATGGACAAGATGAATAAATGTGGGCTGAGTTCAGAGTTACTTTAATACGAGGACAGAAGCAGTCTGTCTGTTCACTGAGACGAGAGGCCATGGGCGTACAACAGGTTCTATTATTAGTCTACACAGATAGAACGATACTGCCTCTCCCCTCCTCCCCTTTTCAACTGGTTTGGATCAGCATCATGTGCTACACAGTTTAGACTGGGTTGGATCAACATTATGTACTGTACAGTTTAAACTGGGTTGGACCAGCATCATGTACTGTACAGTTTAGACTGGGTTGGATCAGCATCATGTACTGTACAGTTAAAAACTGAGTTGGATCACCATCATGTGCTACACAGTTTAAACTTGTTTGGATCAGCATCATGTGCTACACAGTTTAGACTGGGTTGGATCAGCATTATGTACTGTACAGTTTAAACTGGGTTGGACCAGCATCATGTACTGTACAGTTTAGACTGGGTTGGATCAGCATCATGTACTGTACAGTTAAAAACTGAGTTGGATCACCATCATGTGCTACACAGTTTAGACTGGGTTGGATCAGCATTATGTGCTGTACAGTTTAGACTGGGTTGGATCAGCATCATGTCTTGTACAGTTTAGACTGGGTTGGATCAGCATCATGTACTGTACAGTTTAGACTGGGTTGGATCAGCATCATGTACTGTACAGTTTAGACTGGGTTGGATCAGCATCATGTACTGTACAGTTTAGACTGGGTTGGATCAGCATCATGTACTGTACAGTTTAGACTGGGTTGGATCAGCATCATGTACTGTACAGTTTAGACTGGGTTGGATCAGCATCATGTACTGTACAGTTTAGACTGGGTTGGATCAGCATCATGTCTTGTACAGTTTAGACTGGGTTGGATCAGCATCATGTACTGTACAGTTTAGACTGGGTTGGATCAGCATCATGTCTTGTACAGTTTAGACTGGGTTGGATCAGCATCATGTACTGTACAGTTTAGACTGGGTTGGATCAGCATCATGTCTTGTACAGTTTAGACTGGGTTGGATCAGCATCATGTACTGTACAGTTTAGACTGGGTTGGATCAGCATCATGTACTGTACAGTTTAGACCGGGTTGGATCAGCATCATGTCTTGTACAGTTTAGACTGGGTTGGATCAGCATCATGTACTGTACAGTTTAGACCGGGTTGGATCAGCATCATGTCTTGTACAGTTTAGACTGGGTTGGATCAGCATCATGTCTTGTACAGTTTAGACTGGGTTGGATCAGCATCATGTCCTGTACAGTTTAGACTGGGTTGGATCAGCATCATGTACTGTACAGTTTAGACTGGGTTGGATCAGCATCATGTCCTGTACAGTTTAGACTGGGTTGGATCAGCATCATGTACTGTACAGTTTAGACTGGGTTGGATCAGCATCATGTACTGTACAGTTTAGACTGGGTTGGATCAGCATCATGTCCTGTACAGTTTAGACTGGGTTGGATCAGCATCATGTACTGTACAGTTTAGACTGGGTTGGATCAGCATCATGTACTGTACAGTTTAGACTGGGTTGGATCAGCATCATGTACTGTACAGTTTAGACTGGGATGGATCAGCATCATTAAATAAAGGTAAAAATATATATATTTTAAAAATGGGCCTCACCCCAGGTAGCTAGGTCACATAGGCAACACCCCAGGTAGCTAGGTCACATAGGCATCACCCCAGGTAGCTAGGTAACACAGGCATCACCCCAGGTAGCTAGGTAACATAAGCAAAACCCCAGGTAGCTAAGTCACATAGGCAACACCCCAGGTAGCTAGGTAACATAGGCAACACCCCAGGTAGCTAGGTAACACAGGCATCACCCCAGGTAGCTAGGTAACACAGGCAACACCCCAGGTAGCTAGGTAACATAGGCAACACCCCAGGTAGCTAGGTAACATAGGCAACACCCCAGGTAGCTAGGTAACATAGGCAACACCCCAGGAAGCTAGGTCACATAGGCATCACCACAGGTAGCTAGGTCACATAGGCTACACCCCAGGTAGCTAGGTAATATAGGCTACACCCCAGGTAGCTAGGTAACACAGGCAACACCCCAGGTAGCTAGGTAACATAGGCAACACCCCAGGTAGCTAGGTAACATAGGCAACACCCCAGGTAGCTAGGTAACATAGGCAACACCCCAGGAAGCTAGGTCACATAGGCATCACCACAGGTAGCTAGGTCACATAGGCTACACCCCAGGTAGCTAGGTAATATAGGCTACACCCCAGGTAGCGAGGTAACATAGGCAACACCCCAGGTAGCTAGGTAACATAGGCAACACCCAAGGTAGCTAGGTAACATAGGCAACACCCCAGGTAGCTAGGTCACATAGGCATCACCCCAGGTAGCTAGGTAACACAGGCATCACCCCAGGTAGCTAGGTAACATAAGCAAAACCCCAGGTAGCTAAGTCACATAGGCAACACCCCAGGTAGCTAGGTAACATAGGCAACACCCCAGGTAGCTAGGTAACACAGGCATCACCCCAGGTAGCTAGGTAACACAGGCAACACCCCAGGTAGCTAGGTAACATAGGCAACACCCCAGGTAGCTAGGTAACATAGGCAACACCCAGGTAGCTAGGTAACATAGGCAACACCCCAGGAAGCTAGGTCACATAGGCATCACCACAGGTAGCTAGGTCACATAGGCTACACCCCAGGTAGCTAGGTAATATAGGCTACACCCCAGGTAGCTAGGTAACACAGGCAACACCCCAGGTAGCTAGGTAACATAGGCAACACCCCAGGTAGCTAGGTAACATAGGCAACACCCCAGGTAGCTAGGTAACATAGGCAACACCCCAGGAAGCTAGGTCACATAGGCATCACCACAGGTAGCTAGGTCACATAGGCTACACCCCAGGTAGCTAGGTAATATAGGCTACACCCCAGGTAGCGAGGTAACATAGGCAACACCCCAGGTAGCTAGGTAACATAGGCAACACCCAAGGTAGCTAGGTAACATAGGCAACACCCCAGGTAGCTAGGTAACATAGGCATCACCCCAGGTAGCTAAGCAACATAGGCAACACCCCAGGTATCTAGGTCACATAGGCAACACCCCAGGTAGCTAGGTAACCTAGGCAAAACCCCAGGTAGCTAAGTCACATAGGCAACACCCCAGGTAGCTAGGTCACATAGTCTACATCCCAGGTAGCTAGGTAACATAGGCATCACCCCAGGTAGCTAGGTAACATAGGCAACACCCCAGGTAGCTAGGTAACATAGGCATCACCCCAGGTAGCTAGGCAACATAGGCATCACCCCAGGTAGCTAGGGAACATAGGCAACACCCCAGGTAGCTAGGTAACATAGGCATCACCCCAGGTAGCTAGGTAACATAGGCAACACCCCAGGTAGCTAGGTCACATAGGCATCACCCCAGGTAGCTAGGTCACATAGGCATCACCCCAGGTAGCTAGGTCACATAGGCATCACCCCAGGTAGCTAGGTCACATAGGCATCACCCCAGGTAGCTAGGTCACATAGGCATCACCCCAGGTAGCTAGGTCACATAGGCAACACCCCAGGTAGCTAGGTCACATAGGCATCACCCCAGGTAGCTAGGTCACATAGGCATCACCCCAGGTAGCTAGGTCACATAGGCAACACCCCAGGTAGCTAGGTCACATAGGCATCACCCCAGGTAGCTAGGTCACATAGGCATCACCCCAGGTAGCTAGGTGACATAGGCATCACCCCAGGTAGCTAGGTCACATAGGCATCACCCTAGGTAGCTAGGTCACATAGGCATCACCCCAGGTAGCTAGGTCACCTGCCCTAGAGGGGGCCTCTTATATTGTTGTTATCTAACCTTTATTTTGACAGGGAGTCATGACTCATGATGAGACCAAGGTCTGTTTAACAAATGAGCCCTCTAATTACAAAGATACACATGAAATACAATTACGAAATGCAAAACAGGAATACAAAACACCATCATAGAAAATAAACTCATTCTTCATCAAAAAGGTCCCCAATCATCAGTCTGATTTGCCCTAGAGGTACCAAACACTTCATCAGTCTGATTTTCCCTAGAGGTACCAAACACTTCATCAGTCTGATTTGCCCTAGAGGTACCAAACACTTCATCAGTCTGATTTGCCCTAGAGGTACCAAACACTTCATCAGTCTGATTTGCCCTAGAGGTACCAAACACTTCATCAGTCTGATTTGCCCTAGAGGTACCAAACACTTCATCAGTCTGATTTGCCCTAGAGGTACCAAACACTTCATCAGTCTGATTTGCCCTAGAGGTACCAAACACTTCATCAGTCTGATTTGCCCTAGAGGTACCAAACACTTCATCAGTCTGATTTGCCCTAGAGGTACCAAACACTTCATCAGTCTGATTTGCCCTAGAGGTACCAAACACTTCATCAGTCTGATTTGCCCTAGAGGTACCAAACACTTCATCAGTCTGATTTGCCCTAGAGGTACCAAACACTTCATCAGTCTGATTTGCCCTAGAGGTACCAAACACTTCATCAGTCTGATTTGCCCTAGAGGTACCAAACGCTTCATCAGTCTGATTTGCCCTAGAGGTACCAAACACTTCAGCAGTCTGATTTGCCCTAGAGGTACCAAACACTTCATCAGTCTGATTTGCCCTAGAGGTACCAAACACTTCATCAGTCTGATTTGCCCTAGAGGTACCAAACACTTCATCAGTCTGATTTGCCCTAGAGGTGCCAAACACTTCATCAGTCTGATTTGCCCTAGAGGTACCAAACACTTCATCAGTCTGATTTGCCCTAGAGGTACCAAACACTTCATCAGTCTGATTTGCCCTAGAGGTACCAAACACTTCATCAGTCTGATTTGCCCTAGAGGTACCAAACACTTCATCAGTCTGATTTGCCCTAGAGGTACCAAACACTTCATCAGTCTGATTTGCCCTAGAGGTACCAAACACTTCATCAGTCTGATTTGCCCTAGAGGTACCAAACACTTCATCAGTCTGATTTGCCCTAGAGGTACCAAACACTTCATCAGTCTGATTTGCCCTAGAGGTACCAAACACTTCATCAGTCTGATTTGCCCTAGAGGTACCAAACACTTCATCCGTCTGATTTGCCCTAGAGGTACCAAACACTTCATCAGTCTGATTTGCCCTAGAGGTACCAAACACTTCATCAGTCTGATTTGCCCTAGAGGTACCAAACACTTCATCAGTCTGATTTGCCCTAGAGGTACCAAACACTTCATCAGTCTGATTTGCCCTAGAGGTACCAAACACTTCATCAGTCTGATTTGCCCTAGAGGTACCAAACACTTCATCAGTCTGATTTGCCCTAGAGGTACCAAACACTTCAGCAGACTGAATTGCAATAGAGGCACCAAACACCTAAAATTGAAGAGAATATGGGAGATTATTCTACAAGTGTAGAAAAACTAAAAGCTGATTTAACTCTGTAGAGACGAAGGAAATCCAGAGTTAGACATCCCTGAGACCGGGTATGGTGACTCGTACGTGTAAAGGTTAGTAATGACATTAGGTACAGCAGGAGTTGTTGTAAAATAGCTTTATAACTGAAAACAGAGCAATATATCGATGATGACGCTGTCACAAACGTCGTGAGGGAAATGACCGGACCAAGGTGCAGCATCGTGAGGGAAATGACCGGACCAAGGTGCAGCGTGGTGAGGGAAATGACCGGACCAAGGTGCAGCGTCGTGAGGGAAATGACCGGACCAAGGTGCAGCGTGGTGAGGGAAATGACCGGAACAAGGTGCAGCGTCGTGAGGGAAATGACCGGAACAAGGTGCAGCGTCGTGAGGGAAATGACCGGACCAAGGTGCAGCGTGGTGAGGGAAATGACCGGACCAAGGTGCAGCGTCGTGAGGGAAATGACCGGACCAAGGTGCAGCGTGGTGAGGGAAATGACCGGACCAAGGTGCAGCGTCGTGAGGGAAATGACCGGACCAAGGTGCAGCGTCGTGAGGGAAATGACCGGACCAAGGTGCAGCGTCGTGAGGGAAATGACCGGACCAAGGTGCAGCGTCGTGAGGGAAATGACCGGACCAAGATCCACCGTCGTGAGGGAAATGACCGGACCAAGGTGCAGCGTGGTGAGGGAAATGACCGGACCAAGGTGCAGCGTGGTGAGGGAAATGACCGGACCAAGGTGCAGCGTGGTGAGGGAAATGACCGGACCAAGGTGCAGCGTGGTGAGGGAAATGACCGGACCAAGGTGCAGCGTCGTGAGGGAAATGACCGGACCAAGGTGCAGCGTGGTGAGGGAAATGACCGGACCAAGGTGCAGCGTCGTGAGGGAAATGACCGGACCAAGGTGCAGCGTCGTGAGGGAAATGACCGGACCAAGGTGCAGCGTGGTGAGGGAAATGACCGGACCAAGGTGCAGCGTCGTGAGGGAAATGACCGGACCAAGGTGCAGCGTGGTGAGGGAAATGACCGGACCAAGGTGCAGCGTGGTGAGGTAAATGACCGGACCAAGGTGCAGCGTCGTGAGGGAAATGACCGGACCAAGGTGCAGCGTGGTGAGGGAAATGACCGGACCAAGGTGCAGCGTGGTGAGGGAAATGACCGGACCAAGGTGCAGCGTGGTGAGGGAAATGACCGGACCAAGGTGCGGCGTGGTGAGGGAAATGACCGGACCAAGGTGCAGCGTCGTGAGGGAAATGACCGGACCAAGGTGCAGCGTGGTGAGGGAAATGACCGGACCAAGGTGCAGCGTGGTGAGGGAAATGACCGGACCAAGGTGCAGCGTGGTGAGGGAAATGACCGGACCAAGGTGCAGCGTGGTGAGGGAAATGACCGGACCAAGGTGCAGCGTGGTGAGGGAAATGACCGGACCAAGGTGCAACGTGGTGAGGGAAATGACCGGACCAAGGTGCAGCGTGGTGAGGGAAATGACCGGACCAAGGTGCAGCGTGGTGAGGGAAATGACCGGACCAAGGTGCAGCGTGGTGAGCGTACATTTCCTTTTATTTTGAATGTCGCCAACAAAAACAAGAAACAACAAACCGACCGTGAAGCTGAGTAGGGCTCTACAGGCCACTAACACAGACAACTACCCACAAGTAAGGTGGAAAAACAGGCTGCCTAAGTATGATTCAAAATCAGAGACAACGATAGACAGCTGTCCCTGATTGAGAACCATACCCGGCCAAAACATAGAAACAGAAAACATAGAAATAAAGAAACTAGAATGCCCACCCTAGTCACACGCTTTAATGTTTGTAATCATGAAAACACAAATGCTAAGTGTCTGACTGCCAATCTGTAGTGACGGGGGAAAAATCTATACACTTACATATGACAATATTTTTTGGAATGATATTATATCGATACTTTGTCTCCAAATATTTTTGCTAGGTAGGGTTAGCTGCCGCTAGTTGGCCTTACCTGAGCCAGAACTCCTATAGCTTGTTCTCCATCTTGTTTTTAAATAGTCAGCCAACATGTTTTCATCACTTTCCTTTCCATGACTGATCAAAGCTTGTTTTCCGATGGTTCTCTTCTTGTCTCTCTGCAGCAGACATACAGGATAGCGAGCAATATGTTTGGAACAGAAAATCGCCATAAAATCGAAGCAGTGTAAATCCATTTGATTTCAATCCCTTGGTGACCCCTTTTGATTTGAAGGAAACCCACATATTTGTGGAAGTGTTCAGGAAGGGACTCTTTGCACCTGAATGTCAGAACATTCAAGAGATTAAGTTCTCGAAGTTGATTTTCTTCGCATACCCCACAATATCATGATACATCCATGTCTTCATCACTGGAAAATAAAAACAGCTGAGTTTGATATCATTTAAAAGCTGAAATAGCTTGTCAAACTATTTGACAATTTCTTGAATTTTATTTTTTTTATAATAGTTTTTTTTTACCCCAGACGTCTTAAAACAAGAAAAATCTGATATTTGCATATGTTGTAGCCTAGACCCTATTTGACCTAATGTGAGGTGTTGCGCCATCGGTGAGACATGCTCTTGAATACAGAGGGGGTGTCATGTTTTGGTGATACAGTTGAAGTTGTACGTTTAAATACACTTAGGTTGGAGTCATTAAAACTGTTTTTTCAACCACTCCACACATTTCTTGTTAACAAACCATAGTTTTGGCAAGTCGCTTAGGACATCTACTTTGTGCATGACACAACTAATTTTTCCAACAATTTTTTACAGAGAAATTATTTCACTTATAATTCACTGAATCACAATTCCAGTGGGTCAGAAGTTTACATACGCTAAGTTGACTGAGCCTTTAAACAGCTTGGAAAATTCCAGAAAATTATGTAATGGCTTTAGAAGCTTCTGATAGGCTAATTGACATAATTTGAGTCAATTGGAATTGTACCTGTGGATGTATTTCAAGGCCTACCTTCAAACGCAGTGCCTCCTTGCTTGACATCATGGTAACATCAAACATAATTGTAGACCTCCACAAGTCTGGTTCATCCTTGGGAGCAATTTCCAAACACCTGAAGGTACCACGTTCATCTGTACAAACAATAGTGCGCAACTATAAACACCATGGGACCACACAGCTGTCATACCGCTCAGGAAGGAGAAGCGTTCTGTCTCCTAGAGATGAACTTACTTTGGTGCGAAAAGTGCAAATCAATCCCAGAACAACAGCAAAGGACCTTGTGAAGATGCTGGAGGAAACACGTAAACAAGTATCTATATCCCGAGTAAAAACAAGTCCTATATCCACATAACCTGAAAGGCCTTTCAGCAAGGAAGAAGCCACTGCTCCAAAACAACCATAAAAAAGCCAGACTACGGTTTGCAACCAAGGATGGCACAGGAGAAGAGAGACCAAGGATGGCACAGGAGAGGAGAGACCAAGGATGGCACAGGAGAGGAGAGACCAATGATGGCATAGGAGAGGAGAGACCAAGGATGGCACAGGAGAGGAGAGACCAAGGATGGCACAGGAGAAGAGAGACCAAGGATGGCACAGGAGAGGAGAGACCAAGGATGGCATAGGAGAGGAGAGACCAAGGATGGCACAGGAGAAGAGAGACCAAGGATGGCATAGGAGAGGAGAGACCAAGGATGGCACAGGAGAGGAGAGACTAAGGATGGCATAGGAGAGGAGAGACTAAGGATGGCATAGGAGAGGAGAGACTAAGGATGGCATAGGAGAGGAGAGACTAAGGACGGCATAGGAGAGGAGAGACTAAGGATGGCATAGGAGAGGAGAGACCAAGGATGGCATAGGAGAGGAGAGACTAAGGATGGCATAGGAGAGGAGAGACTAAGGATGGCATAGGAGAGGAGAGACCAACGATGGCACAGGAGAAGAGAGACCAAGGATGGCATAGGAGAGGAGAGACCAAGGATGGCATAGGAGAGGAGAGACCAAGGATGGCACAGGAGAGGAGAGACCAAGGATGGCATAGGAGAGGAGAGACCAAGGATGGCACAGGAGAAGAGAGACCAAGGATGGCATAGGAGAGGAGAGACCAAGGATGGCACAGGAGAAGAGAGACCAAGGATGGCACAGGAGAAGAAAGACCAAGGATGGCACAGGAGAAGAGAGACCAAGGATTGCACAGGAGAAGAGAGACAAAGGATGGCACAGGAGAAGAGAGACAAAGGATGGCACAGGAAAAGAGAGATCAAGGATGTCACAGGAGAGGAGAGACCAAGGATGGCATAGGAGAGGAGAGACCAAGGATGGCACAGGAGAAGAGAGACCAATGATGGCACAGGAGAAGAGAGACCAAGGATGGCACAGGAGAAGAGAGACAAAGGATGGCACAGGAGAAGACAGACAAAGGATGGCACAGGAAAAGAGAGATCAAGGATGTCACAGGAGAGGAGAAACCAAGGATGGCATAGGAGAGGAGAGACCAAGGATGGCACAGGAGAAGAGAGACCAAGGATGGCACAGGAGAAGAGAGACCAAGGATGGCACAGGAGAAGAGAGACCAAGGATGGCACAGGAGAGGAGAGACCAAGGATGGCACAGGAGAAGAGAGACCAAGGATGGCACGGGTGGCACAGGAGAAAAGAGACCAAGGATGGCACAGGAGAAGAGAGACCAATGATGGCACAGGAGAGGAGAGACCAAGGATGGCACAGGAGAGGAGAGACCAAGGATGGCACAGGAGAAGAGAGACCAAAGATGGCACAGGAGAAGAGAGACCAAGGATGGCACAGGAGAGGAGAGACCAAGGATGGCACAGGAGAAGAGAGACCAAGGATGGCACAGGAGAAGAGAGACCAAGGATGGCACAGGAGAGGAGAGACCAAGGATGGCACAGGAGAGGAGAGACCAAGGATGGCACAGGAGAAGAGAGACCAAGGATGGCACAGGAGAAGAGAGACCAAGGATGGCACAGGAGAAGAGAGACCAAGGATGGCACAGGAGAGGAGAGACCAAGGATGGCACAGGAGAGGAGATACCAAGGATGGCACAGGAGAAGAGAGACCAAGGATGGCACAGGAGAAGAGAGACCAAGGATGGCACAGGAGAAGAGAGACCAAGGATGGCACAGGAAAGGAGAGACCGGGCGAGCTGTACATGTAAAGCCTACATCTGGGATGTTGGGTTGGCATGAAACACACAAGGCTTAATAGACTGGTGTAAAGGTGTACGTTAGTCATTTCGTTGACATAGCTACAAGCACAGGGATCACACTCAAAACACTAAAGGGCCTAGAGGAAAACAACTAATAAGTAAGGATAGAAAGAAGGAGAAAGGAAGCACAAGGTAATGCTCTAACAGGAGGTGTTCAAACAGGACACACCTAGGGAGGAAACACACTGTTGACAACAGGTACCGGTTCCCTACAGTAAGAAGGTACAACTTAATCCTGCTTAATAGTCATCTTCAACACATTTATCAAGAGGCCAAGTGCTGAGACTACATCCAGCAGAACAAACCAACCTTTTCTTCTGATATGTGAACGGTTGACCTCCTCTAAAGGGGGGTGAAGAGGTGGGGGGCTGGCAGAGAATGGCTGTTGGTTTGATAAAGCCAACTGGAAATAGACCAGACCCTTGACAGTGAACATATATTGTTCTTTGTTAATCTAATTAATTCCATATATCACTGATTTCTTTCTCCAAATCACCTTTGGTCAAATGTGAGATACTCCATTCATACTGAAACATGGAAATAGAAGAGATAAGTGAACAATAATCCTAACCTGACCTCTGACCCTAACCCCTGACCCTAACCCAGATTAATTACCTCTAGTCTCTGCACCATTTCTCGTATATCTTCTTCACAGCCATCCTGAGCAGACAACAGCACACACTCTCCTCTCTCGTAGAAGATCTTGATGCTAATAATCCCAGATGTCCATCCGATGACATCACGACAGGAACAGTTGAAGACCACATTCTTAGACTGCTCCTCTATTAAAATGATGAACTCGTTGGACACGCCCAAGAGACAGTCCACGTCTGCTGATTGGCCAAAGTCCCGTGCGGTGACGGACCAGGTGATAGCGCCGACAGAGAACAGGTGAGCGTCTTCACGAGGTTTGGCCTTCTCTTTCTTCTTGGCTCCCAGTGTGATGAAACTGAACTTCACAGCCGAGTCCATGGTCGCCGTGGACACAAAGTTCTCGGCCAGGTCGCGGAGGTACTCCTGGCGTGTTCTGGTTGCCATGGCACGGAACTTCTCAGATTTGTGGGCGGCGTTCTCCCCATTGATGACCTTGGCCAATAGGAAGTCTCGGAACACAGCGGACTTGGGGAAGGTCACTGCCTTGGGGATTGGAGGGCCGAACAGAGGGACGTCTTTAGAACGAGAGACAGCAACGCTGTAGAGGGGAGTGAGAGAGAGGAAAGATAGAGAGAGAGCGAAAAAGAGAGGACGGAGTTATTTCAAACTATCCTAGTGATTTCTAAACATTACTGTGGAGTTGTGATGGCTCCTAGTGATTTCCAGACATTACTGTGGAGTCATGATGGCTCCTAGTGATTTCCAGACATTACTGTGGAGTTGTGATGGCTCCTAGTGATTTCCAGACATTACTGTGGAGTCATGATGGCTCCTAGTAATTTCCAGACATTACTGTGGAGTTGTGATGGCTCCTAGTGATTTCCAGACATTACTGTAGAGTCATGATGGCTCCTAGTGATTTCCAGACATTACTGTGGAGTCATGATGGCTCCTAGTGATTTCCAGACATTACTGTGGAGTCATGATGGCTCCTAGGGATTTCCAGACATTACTGTGTAGTCGTGACATTTCAAAACACAAAAAAAAAACGCAGAGAAGCATTAACAGACAGAGTGAATACTATTGTCGGACAGTCCCTAATGTCCCTAATGTCTCTACATAGAGTAGTGCACTACTTTTCCAGACCCCTGTGGTCTAATCGTCAGAGAGAGTTATGCGTTGGATGAGCCATCAATTTTCTGAACGGTCTGGAGGGTGTTACTACTAAGAATAGCTTAGTCGATGCCATAATCGATGTGTTACTTAGTTTACTAAAAAAAATTCCATGGCCTGAAGTGTGGTGTTTCTGTAATTGGCATCTTAAGGCGACGTTACCTACAGTATGTTACATGTGCTTCCACCCCTCTGCTCGTTCCTCCCTCCTCCTCCACCTCCCCTGTTTAATCTGCTGTTATCCATCCTCCCCTGTGTGTGTGTGTGTGTGTGTGTGTGTGTGTGTGTGTGTGTGTGTGTGTGTGTGTGTGTGTGTACCTGTAACAGATGTTCTCAGTACAGGGGTTGTGTGTGTACCTGTAGCAGACGTTCTCAGTACAGGGGTTGTGGACCTTGACGATGACAAAGACGTGTTGGAAGTGTGAGCGGATGTTTTTAGGGGTGAAGGGCAGAGTTCCCGGTTCCTGAAACACAATGGTCACAATGTCGTTCCCTATGTGCCTCTTCCTCAGGAGCTGTGGGGAGAAAAAGAGAGAGGGGGAGAGAGAGAGAGAGAGGGGGAAGGTAGAGAGAGAGAGAGGGGGGAGGTGGAGAGAGAGAGAGAGGGAGAGAGAGAGAGAGAGAGGGAGAGAGAGAGAGAGAGAGAGAGAGGGAGAGAGAGAGAGAGAGAGGGGGGAGGTGGAGAGAGAGAGAGAGGGAGAGAGAGAGAGAGAGAGAGAGAGAGAGAGAGAGAGAGGGAGAGAGAGAGAGAGAGAGGGAGTGTTATTCATGTAAAACAAAACAATTATTTGGGTGTTATTTTAATGTTGGGATTTATTAAGAGGTGAAATGGTAGAAATGGTCAGGGTTTATGACTTTGCCGGTTGCCCAGACAGTGACACCTGAAGGAAGATGACACAAGTTGGAGAAAGGATCCCAGAATGCAATATTCTACATCTCCATAATCATGGGGATTTATTAATCACACAGGGAACTGACAGTTAACCTGATAGAGTGGTTGCCATGGAGAGGTGCTGATAGTTGCCATGGAGAGGTGCTGAGGGGTAACAGACAGGGTAAACAAGGAAGATTAAGAGGTGGATTGGGGAGGGTGGAGGGAAAAAAGAGGAGGGGAAAGAAGAGCGGAGGGGGAAGAAGGAGAGGAGGGGGGAAAGAAGGGGAGGAGGGGGAAGAAGGAGAGGAGGGGGAAGAAGGAGAGGAGGGGGAAGAAGGAGAGGAGGGGGGAAAGAAGGGGAGGAGGGGGAAGAAGGAGAGGAGGGGGGAAAGAAGGGGAGGAGGGGGAAGAAGGAGAGGAGGGGGAAGAAGGAGAGGAGGGGGAAGAAGGAGAGGAGGGGGGAAAGAAGGGGAGGAGGAGGAAGAAGGAGAGGAGGGGGAAGAAGGAGAGGAGGGGGGAAAGAAGGGGAGGAGGGGGAAGAAGGAGAGGAGGGGGAAGAAGGAGAGGAGGGGGAAGAAGGAGAGGAGGGGGGAAAGAAGGGGAGGGGAAAGAAGAGAGGAGGGGAAAGAAGGGGAGGGGAAAGAAGAGAGGAGGAGGGGAAAGAAGAGGAGGAGGAGGGAAAGAAGAGAGGAGGAGGGGAAAGAAGAGAGGACGAGGGGAAAGAAGAGAGGACAAGGGGAAGAAGAGAGGAGGAGGGAAAGAAGAGGAGGAGGAGGGAAAGAAGAGAGGAGGAGGGGAAAGAAGAGAGGAGGAGGGGAAAGAAGAGGAGGAGGAGGGAAAGAAGAGAGGAGGAGGGGAAAGAAGAGAGGAGGAGGGAAAGAAGAGAAGAGGAGGGGAAAGAAGAGAGGAGGAGGGGAAGAAGAGAGGAGGAGGGAAAGAAGAGAGGAGGAGGGAAAGAAGAGGAGGGGAGGGAAAAGAAGAGAGGAGGAGGGAAAGAAGAGAGGAGGAGGGAAAGAAGAGAGGAGGAGGGGAAAGAAGAGTGGAGGAGGGGAAAAATGAAAGGAGGAGGGGAAGAAGAGAGGAGGAGGGAAAGAAGAGAGGAGGAGGGAAAGAAGAGAGGAGGAGGGTAAGAAGAGGAGGAGGAGGGAAAGAAGAGAGGAGGAGGGGAAAGAAGAGAGGAGGAGGGAAAGAAGAGAGGAGGAGGGAAAGAAGAGGAGGAGGAGGGAAAGAAGAGAGGAGGGGAAAGAAGAGAGGAGGAGGGGAAAGAAGAGGAGGAGGAGGGAAAGAAGAGAGGAGGAGGGGAAAGAAGAGAGGAGGGAAAGAAGAGAAGAGGAGGGAAAGAAGAGAGGAGGAGGGAAAGAAGAGGAGGGGGAGGGAAAGAAGAGAGGAGGAGGGGAAAGAAGAGAGGAGGAGGGGAAGGAAGAGGAGGAGGAGGGAAAGAAGAGAGGAGGAGGGGAAAGAAGAGAGGAGGAGGGAAAGAAGAGAAGAGGAGGGGAAAGAAGAGAGGAGGAGGGGAAGAAGAGAGGAGGAGGGAAAGAAGAGAAGAGGAGGGGAAAGAAGAGAGGAGGAGGGGAAGAAGAGAGGAGGAGGGAAAGAAGAGAGGAGGAGGGAAAGAAGAGAGGAGGAGGGAAAGAAGAGGAGGAGGAGGGAAAGAAGAGAGGGGGAGGGGAAAGAAGAGAGGAGGAGGGAAAGAAGAGAGGAGGAGGGGAAAGAAGAGAGGAGGAGGAAAAGAAGAGAAGAGGAGGGGAAAGAAGAGAGGAGGAGGGGAAGAAGAGAGGAGGAGGGAAAGAAGAGAGGAGGAGGGAAAGAAGAGGAGGGGAGGGGAAAGAAGAGAGGAGGAGGGAAAGAAGAGAGGAGGAGGAAAAGAAGAGAGGAGGAGGGGAAAGAAGAGTGGAGGAGGGGAAAAATGAAAGGAGGAGGGGAAGAAGAGAGGAGGAGGGAAAGAAGAGAGGAGGAGGGAAAGAAGAGAGGAGGAGGGGAAAGAAGAAAGGAGGAGGCGAAAGAAGAGAGGAGGAGGGAAAGAAGAGAGGAGGAGGGGAAGAAGAGAGGAGGAGGGGAAGAAGAGAGGAGGATGGGAAAGAAGAGAGGAGGAGGGGAAGAAGGGGAGGGGAAAGAAGAGAGGAGGAGGAAAAGAAGAGAGGAGGAGGGAAAGAAGGGGAGGGGAAAGAAGAAAGGAGGAGGGAAAGAAGAGAGGAGGAGGGGAAGAAGAGAGGAGGAGGGGAAGAAGAGAGGAGGAGGGAAAGAAGAGAGGAGGAGGGGAAGAAGAGTGGAGGAGGGGAAGAAGAGAGGAGGAGGGGAAAGAAGAGTGGAGGAGGGAAAGAAGGGGAGAGGAAAGAAGAGAGGAGGAGGGAAAGAAGGGGAGGAGGAGGGAAAGAAGAGGAGGGGAAAGAAGACAGGAGGAGGGGAAGAAGAGAGGAGGAGGGAAAGAAGAGAGGAGGAGGGAAAGAAGAGAGGAGGAGGGAAAGAAGAGAGGAGGAGGGAAAGAAGAGAGGAGGAGGGGAAGAAGAGAGGAGGAGGGGAAAGAAGAGAGGAGGAGGGAAAGAAGGGGAGGAGGGGGAAGAAGGAGAGGAGGGGGAAGAAGGATAGGAGGGGGGGAAGAAGAGAGGAGGAGGGAAAGAAGAGAGGAGGAGGGGAAGAAGAGAGGAGGAGGAGAAAGAAGAGAGGAGGAGAGAAAGATTGGGTGCAATAGATTAGGTTAGATTACTACTGAATGGTAGTTCTCCAGGAACAGGGTTGGTGTGTAAACCTATAGGACAGTAGTTCTCCAGGAACAGGGTTGGAGTGTAAACCTATAGGACGGTAGTTCTCCAGGAACAGGGTTGGAGTGTAAACCTATAGGACGGTAGTTCTCCAGGAACAGGGTTGGAGTGTAAACCTATAGGACGGTAGTTCTCCAGGAACAGGGTTGGAGTGTAAACCTATAGGACGGTAGTTCTCCAGGAACAGGGTTGGAGTGTAAACCTATAGGACAGTAGTTCTCCGGGAACAGGGTTGGCGTGTAAACCTATAGGACGGTAGTTCTCCAGTAACAGGGTTGGAGTGTAAACCTATAGGACGGTAGTTCTCCAGGAACAGGGTTGGAGTGTAAACCTATAGGACAGTAGTTCTCCGGGAACAGGGTTGGCGTGTAAACCTATAGGACAGTAGTTCTCCAGGAACAGGGTTGGCGTGTAAACCTATAGGACAGTAGTTCTCCAGGAACAGGGTTGGAGTGTAAACCTATAGGACGGTAGTTGAAGAGGGGTAGGAACCCGATGCCTCAGAACACGTCAAACCAATTAAATGCCTTGCCTGGACGGAGCTCCTAAGGTGCTCACCAGATTAGTGCCGTAGGAGCAGCAGTGAACTAAACTAAACTAAACATGTCAACAAAACAAGCACAGCTGACAAAACATTTAAGAAAGTTTGCAGCACGTTGGTTTTCACTGCATTTCACAGTTTTTTCCAAATGAGCTAAAGCTGCAGCAAGCTTTGCACAATCTTGCCATTCTCTCAACCAGCTTCATGAGGTAGTCACCTGGAATGCATTTCATTTAACAGGTGTGCCTTGTTAAAAGTGAATTTGTGGAATTTCTATCCTTAATGCGTTTGAGCCAATCAGTTGTGTTGTGACAAGGTAGGGGTGGTATACAGATGATAGCCCTATTTGGTAAAAGACCAAGTCCATATTATGGCAAGAACAGCTCAAATAAGCAAAGAGAAACGACAGTCCATCATTACTTTAAGACATGACAGTCAGTCAATATGGAACATTTCAAGAACTAGGAAAGTTTATTCAAGTGCAGTCACAAAAACCATCAAGTGCTATGATGAAACTGTCTCTCATGAGGACCACCAGAGGAAAGGAAGACCCAGTTACCTGCTGCAGAGGATAAGTTCATTAGAGTTAGCTGCACCTCAGATTGCAGCCCAAATAAATGCTTCACAGAGCTCAAGTAACAGACACATCTCAACATCAACTGTTCAGAGGAAACCTGAATCAAGGTCCAATTTCTGCAAATAAACAACTACTAAAGGACACCAATAAGAAGAAGAGACTTGCTTGGGCCAAGAAACACGTGCAATGAACATTAGACCGGTGGAAATCTGTCCTTCGGTCTGATGAGATTTTTGGTTCCAACCACTGTGTCTTTGTGAGGCACAGAGTAGTTGAACGGATTATCTCCGCATGTGTGGTTCCCACCGTGAAGCATGGAGGAGGAGGTGTGATTGGGGGTGCTTTGCTGGTGACACTGTCAGTGATTTATTTAGAAATGAAGGCGCACTTAACCAGCATGGCTACCACAGCACTCTGCAGTGATACGCCATCCCATCTGGTCTGCATTGGTGGGACTATCATTTTTTTTTCAACAGGACAATGACCCAACACACCGCCAGGCTGTGTAAGGGCTATTTGACCAAGAAGGAGAGGGATGGAGTGCTGCCTCAGATGACCTGGCCTCAACAATCCCCCGACCTCAACCCAATTGAGATGCTTCGGGATGAGTTGGACCACAGATTGAAGGAAAAACAACTAACAAGTGCTCAGCATATGTGGGAACTCCTCTAAGACTGTTGGAAAAGCATTCCAGGTGAAGCTGGTTGATAGAATGCCAAGAGTGTGCAAAATGTCATCAAGGCAAAGGGTAGCTACTTTGAAGAATCTCAAATATATTTTGATTCATTTAACACTTTTTTGAGGGGGGGGGGTTACTACATGATTTCATATGTGTTATTTCATAGTTTTGATGTCTTCACTATTATTCAACAATGTAGAAAATAGTAACAAATAAATAAATAAAAAAACTTTGGATGGGTAGGTGTGTCCAAACTTTTGACTGGTACTGTAGCTCTGAGTTATGGTTATGTATAAATCTGGTTCTGATTATGTATAGGTCTGGGTTATGGTTATGTATAGGTCTGGGTTATGGTTATGTATAGGTCTGGGTTATGGTTATGTATATCTCTGGGTTATGGTTATGGTTATGTATAGCTCTGGGTTATGGTTATGTATAGGTCTGGGTTATGGTTATGGTTATGTATAGGTCTGGGTTATGGTTATGGTTATGTATAGCTCTGGGTTATGGTTATGGTTATGTATAGGTCTGGGTTATGGTTATGTATAGCTCTGGGTTATGGTTATGTATAGCTCTGGGTTATGGTTATGGTTATGTATAGCTCTGGGTTATGGTTATGTATAGCTCTGGGTTATGGTTATGGTTATGTATAGGTCTGGGTTATGGTTATGGTTATGTATAGGTCTGGGTTATGGTTATGGTTATGTATAGCTCTGGGTTATGGTTATGGTTATGTATAGGTCTGGGTTATGGTTATGTATAGGTCTGGGTTATGGTTATGGTTATGTATAGGTCTGGGTTATGGTTATGGTTATGTATAGGTCTGGGTTATGGTTATGGTTATGTATAGGTCTGGGTTATGGTTATGTATAGGTCTGGGTTATGGTTATGGTTATGTATAGGTCTGGGTTATGGTTATGTATAGCTCTGGGTTATGGTTATGTATAGCTCTGGGTCATGGTTATGTATATCTCTGGGTTATGGTTATGTATAGGTCTGGGTTATGGTTATGTATAGCTCTGGGTTATGGTTATGGTTATGTATAGGTCTGGGTTATGGTTATGTATATCTCTGGGTTATGGTTATGTATATCTCTGGGTTATGGTTATGTATAGGTCTGGGTTATGGTTATGTATAGCTCTGGGTTATGGTTATGGTTATGTATAGGTCTGGGTTATGGTTATGTATAGGTCTGGGTTATGGTTATGGTTATGTATAGGTCTGGGTTATGGTTATGTATAGGTCTGGGTTATGGTTATGTATAGGTCTGGGTTATTGTTATGGTTATGTATAGCTCTGGGTTATGGTTATGTATAGGTCTGGGTTATTGTTATGGTTATGTATAGCTCTGGGTTATGGTTATGTATAATCTGGGTTATGGTTATGGTTATGTATAGCTCTGGGTTTTGGTTATGGTTATGTATATGTCTGAGTTATGGTTATGTATAGCTCTGGGTCATGGTTATGTATATCTCTGGGTTATGGTTATGTATATCTCTGGGTTATGGTTATGTATATCTCTGGGTTATGGTTATGTATAGGTCTGGGTTATGGTTATGTATATCTCTGGGTTATTGTTATGTATATCTCTGGGTTATGGTTATGTATACCTCTGGGTTATGGTTATGTATAGGTCTGGGTTATGGTTATGTATACGTCTGGGTTATGGTTATGTATACCTCTGGGTTAAGGTTATGAATATGCAAACTCAAGTAATAATGACAGATGCAACATCTCCTTTACAGTTCTTTATTTATAAATGTGTTTCTGTAAGAAACTGGGCGACGACTTGAAAACATACAACAAAAGATAACAGCAATAGACCTTTCACCTGAAAGATAACAACATCAATAGGCCTTTCACCTGAAAGATAACAACAGCAATAGACCTTTCACCTGAAAGATAACAGCAGCAATAGACCTTTCACCTGAAAGATAACAACATCAATAGACCTTTCACCTGAAAGATAACAGCAGCAATAGGCCTTTCACCTGAAAGATAACAACATCAATAGGCCTTTCACCTGAAAGATAACAGCAGCAATAGACCTTTCACCTGAAAGATAACAACATCAATAGACCTTTCACCTGAAAGATAACAACATCAATAGACCTTTCACCTGAAAGATAACAGCAGCAATAGGCCTTTCACCTGAAAGATAACAACATCAATAGACCTTTCACCTGAAAGATAACAACATCAATAGACCTTTCACCTGAAAGATAACAGCAATAGGCCTTTCACCTGAAAGATAACAACATCAATAGACCTTTCACCTGAAAGATAACAGCAATAGACCTTTCACCTGAAAGATAACAACATCAATAGACCTTTCACCTGAAAGATAACAACATCAATAGGCCTTTCACCTGAAAGATAACAACAGCAATAGGCCTTTCACCTGAAAGATAACAGCAATAGACCTTTCACCTGAAAGATAACAGCAATAGACCTTTCACCTGAAAGATAACAACATCAATAGACCTTTCACCTGAAAGATAACAACATCAATAGGCCTTTCACCTGAAAGATAACAACATCAATAGGCCTTTCACCTGAAAGATAACAGCATCAATAGACCTTTCACCTGAAAGATAACAACAGCAATAGGCCTTTCACCTGAAAGATAACAACATCAATAGGCCTTTCACCTGAAAGATAACAACATCAATAGACCTTTCACCTGAAAGATAACAACATCAATAGGCCTTTCACCTGAAAGATAACAACATCAATAGGCCTTTCACCTGAAAGATAACAACATCAATAGGCCTTTCACCTGAAAGATAACAACATCAATAGGCCTTTCACCTGAAAGATAACAACAGCAATAGACCTTTCACCTGAAAGATAACAACATCAATAGACCTTTCACCTGAAAGATAACAGCAGCAATAGGCCTTTCACCTGAAAGATAACAACATCAATAGACCTTTCACCTGAAAGATAACAACATCAATAGACCTTTCACCTGAAAGATAACAACATCAATAGACCTTTCACCTGAAAGATAACAGCAGCAATAGGCCTTTCACCTGAAAGATAACAACATCAATAGGCCTTTCACCTGAAAGATAACAACAGCAATAGGCCTTTCACCTGAAAGATAACAGCAGCAATAGGCCTTTCACCTGAAAGATAACAACAGCAATAGACCTTTCACCTGAAAGATAACAACAGCAATATACCTTTCACCTGAAAGATAACAACATCAATAGACCTTTCACCTGAAAGATAACAACAGCAATAGGCCTTTCACCTGAAAGATAACAACATCAATAGGCCTTTTCAAAAGGAAAACATAGACCTACACATTAGACAGTCATCATAAAACAGTCAGCCAATGACATTCAAACCTGACCTGACAGATATTTCACTGCTTTCCTCCAAAGTCTCTGTCAGAGAGCCCGTTCCTCTGTGCAGTCAGGACGAGACTCCCAAGGCTGAAATATCTATCCACAGGCGCACTGGGTGGTGTTGGAGTGTTGACTTTTGAAGACATCTGCTTGATCCTGCTGTTTTCAACTCTCTAGAGCCAGCAGGAGCGGTAGAGATCAGCTATGAAGAGCCAACTGACATTTACTCCTGAGGTGCTGACCTGTTGCACCCTCGACAACTACTGTGATTATTATTATTTGACCATGCTGGTCATTTACTGTATGAACATTTGAACATCTTGGCCATGTTCTGTTATAATCTCCACCCGGCACAGCCAGACGGTTCATTTGGGCTCTAGAATATCATAAAGGCAGTCGTCTTCCCCTTGAAGGATATCCAAGGTCATGGAGAGCGGATTCAGTACTAGACACCACTCTATCAGGAACTGGTATTCTCTGTCTGTGAAGCACTTGATGTCCAGTCTGGTGCAGAGGTCACTCATCTCCGCTATGGGTATGTGATGGACCCTGCACAGGGCACCTGGTTGTAGAAGGTACCAGAACCTTTCTACTATATTCCTCCAAGCTCTCCGATGCCACCGTGGATTCACTAACCTTGGTCCACAGGGCCGAGGACTTTCATGTGGTGCACCTGTACACAGCTAATGCCGTCAGCCATTTGTCCACGTCATTACTTGATATACAGCTTACAGAAATATAAAAACAGTATGTAAAGTGTTGGTCTCGTGTTTCATGAGCTGAAAAAAAAAATCCCAGAAATGTTCCATAGGCACAAAAAGCGTATTGCTCTAAAATGTTGTGTACAAATATTAATTATGTTATTTTTATCTCTTACTTTTTTGGGGTATTTTCTAAAAACTGCATTGTTGGTTAAGGGCTTGTAAGTAAGCATTTCACCTGCTGTATTCAGCGCATGTGACAAATAACATTTAATTTTAATTTTATTTACATCCTTGTTAAAATAATCCATCCAACTGACAGGTGTGGCATATCAAGAAGGTGAATAAACAGCATGCTCATTACACAAGTGCACCTTGTGCTGGGGGGAGTTTAGTGGGGACGCTAAATTGTGCAGTTTTGTCACACAACATAATGCCACAGATGTGTCAAGTTTTGAGGGAGCATGAAATTGGCATGCTGACTGCAGGAATGTCCACCAGAGCTGTTGCCAGAGCACTGAATGTTCCTTTCTCTACCATTAGGTACCGCCAATGTCGTTTTAGAGAATTTGGCAGTAAGTTCAACGGGTCTCACAACAGCACACCACGTTTAACCACGTCAGCCCAGGACTTCCACATCTAGCTTCTTCACCTATGGGATCGTCTGAGGGCTTTTGTAGGTAAAGCCCTTTTGTGGCTCCCCAGTGGGAGGGTGGGACTATGCCCTCCCAGGCCGATCTAATTCTGCCAAGTCATGTGAAATCCATGGATTAAGGTCTAATTTCTTTCAATTGACTGATTTCCATATTTGAACTGTAACTCAGTAAAATCTTTGAAATTGTTGCTCGTTGCGTTGACATTTTTGTTCAGTATTTAGATTGAGGGTGTGGGACACGCCCCAGTGATGTGGCGGGAGAACAATCTGTTGGTTGTCGTCTTCGTCAGAATCCATGTCATCACCACCGGTAACCACTGCATCTAAGTCTGCAAAGGTAACATCTTCCCCCGTCTCTTCTTCCTCATGCTCAGAATCAGCCATTTTTGACTCAGGCCAATCATATCATATGTGTGTTTTCCCCTGACTCTTCTTCCTCATCCTTAGAATCAGCCGTTTTTGACTCAGGCCAATCATATCATATGTGTGTTTTCCCCTGACTCTTCTGCAATCCCAGCAAAGTAGAGGGATGGATCCAGTCGGCTGTCATTCTGATAAAACGTTTGCTGTGTGCTGTCCACATGTCAGCTGTGACTGAGACGTATTCCAAGCCATCAAAATGTGTTTGCCGTTCTGTCTTAATACGCTTTGTTAAGGTAGCTAGCAAATGTCTTCCTGTCAGACACTGTCCCCTTCCTGTTACATGTCATAGGGATTTTCTTTATAATCTTACAGAAAGATGGAGACTCTCCTCCAAAACATAGCCAGCTACAAGTTCATTCAGTTCTCTCGAGGTGACAGGTTTAGCCAAACAGAAATCTTCTGTTTTGGAGCAGAAGCACCGTCCTCCAGCATCAACAGCAGTTGGCTGGCGTGGGTCTTCCTGCACCACTCTTGGTCCTGCACCACTCTTGGTCCTGCACCACTCTTGGTCCTGCACCACTCTTGGTCCTGCACCACTCTTGGTCCTGCACCACTCTTGGTCCTGCACCACTCTTGTGGAGCTGTGCTCGTCTTGAAGGTGCTTCTTAATAGTTGAGTTCTTCTCAGTTGACAGGCGCTTAGTCCCGAGGCTCAGTTAGCATTTTATTATTGTGTTTTTCTCTTTTTCTTTTACCAATACTAAATACTGTGAAAACTTCCACGATGAGAAGGCTGATTGATGTCTCTGCCACCTTGCTAGCTAGCTAGCATCCCACCACAACGTTCTTGAAGAAACAGGCAGAGCTTGAACTTAGGTGAAGGGATTTTCATTTTTGGGGTACAAAAAATATATAATTGGGAAATAATATTAAAAAGTAATGATTTGCTTATTTGAAAAAGTAACTAACTGATTACTTAAGTTGAAAAATGAATGCGTTAAGTTACTTGTTACCACAACGTAACCTAAATACTCTATCGTTACCCCTAACACTGATGCTAAACACATCAGTAGGGACAGGTGTGTAAGCTTGTTTACAAACAGCTTTGACAGTGATACTGAATGTAGTGTGGCACTTGGCTTGGCCATCACACAACATTATAGAAGAGAAATGTGTTATTTCACACATCAAATAGGGTTATTTGACATGTTAATTGTGACACGTAAAGATCTGAAGGACCTTCCACAGTCTCGATGTCTGACTAATACCACACTACGGTGTCTGGGACCCAGTGGACACTGATTAACAAACAACTTATGTCTAGGGCACAGTTGTCATGGTAACACTCAGAATCTAACACTCACAGTTATTACCGACACGCAACGAGGCTCTAAGAGAGGATTGTCAGAAGATGAAACAAAAGATCTGCTCTAAAGGAAAAATCTGGGAAATAGAAGAGAGGAGCAACTCAGGACCAGTCTGCTCCTAATGACACACAGTATCTGGTATATTAAAGGGGAGGGACCAGTCTTCTCCTACTGACACACAGTATCTGGTATGTTAAAGGGGAGGGACCAGTCTGCTCCTACTGACATACAGTATCTGGTATGTTAAAGGGGAGGGACCAGTCTGCTCCTACTGACACACAATATCTGGTATGTTAAATGGGAGGGACCAGTCTGCTTCTACTGACACACAGTATCTGGTATGTTAAAGGGGAGGGACCAGTCTGCTCCTACTGACACACAATATCTGGTATGTTAAAGGGGAGGGACCAGTCTGCTCCTACTGACACACAATATCTGGTATGTTAAATGGGAGGGACCAGTCTGCTTCTACTGACACACAGTATCTGGTATGTTAAAGGGGAGGGACCAGTCTGCTCCTACTGACACACAGTATCTGACCTGTTGTGTGTTGTTGGGGTTTAGGGAGGGTACTGACCTGTTGTCTGTTGTCTGTTGTTGGGGTTTAGGGAGGGTACTGACCGTCTGTTGTTGGGGGTGTAGGGGGGTGGGGGGTACTGACCTGTTGTCTGTTGTTGGGGTTGTAGGGGGGTTAGTGACCTGTTGTCTGTTGTTGGGGGTGTGGGGGGGGTACTGACCTGTTGTGTGTTGTTGGTGGTGTAGGGGGGTTACTGACCTGTTGTCTGTTGTTGGGGGTGTAGGGGGGGTACTGACCTGTTGTGTGTTGTTGGGGGTGTAGGGGGGTTACTGACCTGTTGTCTGTTGTTGGGGTTTAGGGAGGGTACTGACCTGTTGTCTGTTGTTGGGGTGTAGGGAGGGTACTGACCTGTTGTCTGTTGTTGGGGGTGTAGGGGAGCAGGGTTGACACATGGAACATCAGTTCATAGTCCTTATAGGTGGTGTACAGGGAGTAGGTTCCTGTTGAGTCAGCTAGAGGAGAAACAGACAGACAGAGAGGCTAGATTTCCACAACAGAAACAGGTTCATTGAATCCACTGCAACAGAGATTGATCATATCAGGTCATGGTCAGAGTAAGGGTTGGTAATATGACACCAATAGGTAATACAGGGTCAAGTTACACAAACATTTTTACCTTTATTTTACTAGGCAAGTCAGTTAAGAACAAATTCTTATTTTCAATGACGGCCTAGGAACAGTGAGTTAACTGCCTGTTCAGGGGCAGAATGACAGAATTGTACCTTGTCAGCTCGGGGGTTTGAACTTGCAACCTTCCGGATACTAGTCCAACGCTCTAACCACTAGGCTACCCTGCCGCCCTAATAGGTAATATTTAGGCGTGTTCAGGGTCACATTACACTAATAGGTAATATTTAGGCGTGTTCAGGGTCACATTACACTAATAGGTATTATAGGGGCGTGTTCAGGGTCACGTTACACTAATAGGTATTATAGGGGCGTGTTCAGGGTCACATTACACTAATAGGTATTATAGGGGCGTGTTCAGGGTCACGTTACACTAATAGGTAATATTGGGGCGTGTTCAGGGTCACGTTACACTAATAGGTAATATAGGGGCGCGTTCAGGGTCACATTACACTAATAGGTAATATAGGGGCGTGTTCCGGGTCACATTACACTAATAGGTAATATAGGGGCGTGTTCAGGGTCATGTTACACTAATAGGTAATATAGGGGCGTGTTCAGGGTCATGTTACACTAATAGGTAATATAGGGGCGTGTTCCGGGTCACATTACACTAATAGGTAATATAGGGGCGTGTTCAGGGTCATGTTACACTAATAGGTAATATAGGGGCGTGTTCAGGGTCAAAAACTCCCTAGGGAGGCTGAAACATAGGAGGAAAGCAAGAGCTGAAACCCTAGTGCTAGCATCACGTAATGGTAAACAAAACGTAACAGTATAAAAAACGTTATTGTAAACAAACCGTTACGGTAAACAAACTGTAATGGTAAACAAACCGTGTTGGTAAACAAACTGTAATGGTAAACAAACTGTAATGGTAAACAAACTGTAATGGTAAACAAACTGTAATGGTAAACAAACTGTAATGGTAAAAAAACTGTAATGGTAAACCAACTATAATGGTAAACAAACCGTAATGGTAAACAAACCGTAATGGTAAACAAACTGTAATGGTAAACAAACTGTAATGGTAAACAAACCGTAATGGTAAACAAACCGTAACGGTAAACAAACTGTAACGGTAAACAAACCGTAATGGTAAACAAACCGTAATGGTAAACAAACCGTAATGGTAAACAAACTGTAATGGTAAACAAACCGTAACAGTATACAAACTGTAATGGTAAACAAACCATGGTGGCAAACAAACTCTAATGGTAAATAGACTGTCATGGTAAACAAACTCTAATGGTAAACAAACTGTAAAAGTATACAAACTTTAATGGTAAACTAATCGTAATAGTAACAAACCATAATGTTAACCAGCTGTACTTTTAAACAAACCATAATGGTAAACAAACCGTGTTGGTAAACAAACTGTGATGGTAAACAAACTGTAATGGTAAAAAAACTGTAATGTTAAACAAACTGTAATGGTAAACAAACTGTAATGGTAAACAAACTGTAATGGTAAACAAACTGTAATGGTAAACAAACCGTAATGGTAAACAAACCGTAACGGTAAACAAACTGTAACGGTAAACAAACCGTAATGGTAAACAAACCGTAATGGTAAACAAACCGTAATGGTAAACAAACTGTAATGGTAAACAAACCGTAACAGTATACAAACTGTAATGGTAAACAAACCATGGTGGCAAACAAACTCTAATGGTAAATAGACTGTCATGGTAAACAAACTCTAATGGTAAACAAACTGTAAAAGTATACAAACTTTAATGGTAAACTAATCGTAATAGTAACAAACCATAATGTTAACCAGCTGTACTTTTAAACAAACCATAATGGTAAACAAACCGTGTTGGTAAACAAACTGTGATGGTAAACAAACTGTAATGGTAAAAAAACTGTAATGTTAAACAAACTGTAATGGTAAACAAACTGTAATGGTAAACAAACTGTAATGTTAAACAAACTGTAATGGTAAACAAACTGTGTTGGTGAACAAACCGTAATGGTAAACAAACCTTGTTGGTAAACAAACTGTAATGGTAAACAAACTGTAATGGTAAACAAACTGTGTTGGTGAACAAACCGTAATGGTAAACAAACTGTAATGGTAAAGAAACTGTAATGGTAAACAAACCGTAATGGTAAACAAACTGTAATGGTAAACAAACCGTAATGGTAAACAAACTGTAATGGTAAACAAACTGTAATGTAAACAAACTGTAATGGTAAACGAACCATAATGGTAAACAAACCGTAACGGTAAAAAAACTGTAATGGTAAACAAACTGTAATGGTAAACAAACCGTAATGGTAAACAAACTGTAATGGTAAACAAACTGTAATGGTAAAAAAAACCTGTTATGGTAAACAAACTGTAATTGTAAACAAACCGGTACCATAAACAAACCGGTACCATTACAAACTGTAATGGTAAACAAACTGTAATGGTAAACTAACTGTAACAGTAAACAAACCGTAATGGTAAACAAACCATGTTGGTGAACAAACTATAATGGTAAACAAACTGTAATGGTAAACAAACTGTAATGGTAAACAAACAGTAATGGTAAACAAACTGTAATGGTAAACAAACAGTAATGGTAAACAAACTGTAATGGTAAACACACTGTAATGGTAAACAAACCGTGTTGGTAAACAAACCGTAATGGTAAACAAACTGTAATGGTAAACAAACTGTAATGGTAAAAAAACTGTAATGGTAAACAAACCGTGTTGGTAAACAAACCGTAATGGTAAACTAATCGTAATAGTAAACAAACCATAATGTTAACCAGCTGTACTTTTAAACAAACCATAATGGTAAACAAACCGTGTTGGTAAACAAACTGTGATGGTAAACAAACTGTAATGGTAAACAAACTGTAATGGTAAACAAACTAATGGGAAACAAACTAATGGTAAACAAACCGTAATGGTAAACAAACTGTAATGGTAAACAAACCGTGTTGGTAAACAAACTGTAATGGTAAACAAACCGTGTTGGTGAAAAAACCTTGTTGGAAAACGAACTGTAATGGTAAACAAACCGTAATGGTAAACAAACCGTAATGGTAAAAAAAAACTGTTATAGTAAACAAACCGTAATGGTAAACAAACCGTAATGGTAAACAAACTGTAATGGTAAACAAACCGTAATGGTAAAAAAAAACTGTTATAGTAAACAAACCGTAATGGTAAACAAACCGTAATGGTAAACAAACTGTAATGGTAAACAAACCGTGTTGGTAAACAAACTGTAATGGTAAACAAACCGTGTTGGTGAAAAAACCTTGTTGGAAAACGAACTGTAATGGTAAACAAACCATAATGGTAAACAAACTGTAATGGTAAACGAACTGTAATGGTAAACGAACTGTAATGGTAAACAAACTGTAATGGTAAACAAACTGTAATGGTAAACAAACTGTAATGGTAAACAAACCGTAATGGTAAAAAAAAACTGTTATAGTAAACAAACCGTAATGGTAAACAAACCGTAATGGTAAACAAACTGTAATGGTAAACAAACCGTAAGGGTAAAAAAAAACTGTTATAGTAAACAAACCGTAATGGTAAACAAACCGTAATTACGGTTTAAACAAACCATAATGGTAAACAAACCGTGTTGGTAGACAAACTGTGATGGTAAACAAACTGTAATGGTAAACAAACTGTAATGGTAAACAAACTAATGGTAAACAAACCGTAATGGTAAACAAACTGTAATGGTAAACAAACCGTGTTGGTGAACAAACCTTGTTGGTAAACGAACTGTAATGGTAAACAAACCGTAATGGTAAACAAACTGTAATGGTAAACAAACCGTAATGGTAAACAAACTGTAATGGTAAAAAAAAACTGTTATGGTAAACAAACTGTAATGGTAAACAAACCGGTACCATAAACAAACCGGTACCATTACAAACTGTAATGGTAAACAAACTGTAATGGTAAACAAACTGTAACAGTAAACAAACCGTAATGGTAAACAAACTGTAATGGTAAACAAACTGTAATGGTAAACAAACTGGAACGGTAAACAAACCGTAATGGTAAACAAACTGTAATGGTAAACAAACTGTAATGGTAAACAAACTATAATGGTAAACAAACTGTAACGGTAAACAAACTCTAATGGTAAACAAACTGTAACAGTATACAAACTCTAATGGTAAACAAATTGTAACAGTATACAAACTTTAATGGTAAACTAATCGTAATAGTAAACAAACAATAATGTTAACCAGCTGTACTTTTAAACAAACCATAATGGTAAACAAACCGTGTTGGTAAACAAACTGTGATGGTAAACAAACTGTAATGGTAAACAAACTGTAATGGTAAACAAACCGTGTTGGTGAACAAACTGTAAAGGTAAACAAACCGTGTTGGTAAACAAACTGTAAAGGTAAACAAACCGTGTTGGTAAACAAACTGTAATGGTAAACAAACTGTAATGTAAACAAACTGTAATGGTAAACAAACCGTGTTGGTAAACAAACTGTAATGTTAAACAAACTGTAATGGTAAACAAACTGTAATTGTAAACAAACTGTAATGGTAAACAAACTGTAATGGTAAACAAACTGTACTGGTAAACAAACCGTGTTGGTAAACACACCATGCCAGTGTAGCACAACAAGAGGCATACAGGACATTCGTATTAAAGACTCGTCTTTCTATTATACCTTTTTGAGTTCCAAATTGCATCCTATTCCCTACGTAGTGCACGACTTTTGACCAGTGCCATGTGGGGAATAGGGTGCAATTTGGGACTCAGGCATGCATTATTTACAGTACTACAGATGCTCACGGTACGATTTGTGTGCGTTGGTGTGTGTGTGTGTGTATGTATGTGCGTGCGTATATAGTCTTACTCCTGTTGTCGAGCTGTGCTCTGTACTTGGTGAATCCCTTCAGTTTCACTCTCTGTCCCAATAGGTCGAGGAACTCATCGAGGGCGGGACCAGCTGATTGGTTGTTGTACATCTCCTCCTCTGTACTCTGGCCCGCCTTACAGTACAGCACCCCCACCTTGTGCTGGAAACTCAACTGAAACAAACAGACAACGTATTGATGAATATATAGTACATCATTTTTTACATATTGTTGATACTGATTGTTATCAGATGGATAATTAGTTTACCTATTTAATCAACAAAGTTATGCAACACCCAATTCCCCCCGTGTGAAAAATAAATCCTGTACACTCAATAACTGGTTGTGACACCTTTAGCTGCAACGAATCCAACCAACCACTTCCTGTAGTCGTTGATCAGTCTGTCATATCGCTGTGGAGGAATTTTGGCCCACTGTTGCATGCACAACTGCTTTAATTAACTCAGCAACATTTGTGGGTTTTTAAATGCTCATTTCAAGTCTTGCCACAACATGTCAATTGGGATTTTGATCTGAACTTTGACTAGGCTATTCCAAAACTTCCACTTTGTTGCTTTTTAAAAATGTTCATGGAGACTTGAGTGTGTTTTGGATCATTGTCTTGCTGTATGACCCAGCTGCACTTCAGCTTCAGCTCACAGACGGATGGCCTGACGTTCTCCTGTAGAATTATCTGATACAGAGCAGAACTTATGGTTCCTTCTTTTAAGGCAAGTCGTCCAGGTCCTGAGGCAGCAAAGCATTCCCAAACTATCACACTACCACCACCGTGCTTTACCGCTGGTATGAGGTTCTAACTGTGGAATGTGGTGGTTGGTTTTCCCCAGACATAATGGGACCCATGTCGTCCAAAAAGATCACTCCAGATTGACAAAACACCTGGATGATCATCAAGACTCTTGGAAGAATGTTCTATGGACAGATAACTTTATGGACGACATGGTTACTCTCAGGTAACCCCTCCAACTCTCCAACACAGTATTATACCATCAGAGATACAGGACTAGTCTCAGGTAACACCTATGTCAGAATGCTGTTCATTGACTACTTCCCACCATCGCATCTCCAAGCTCATCATCAAGCTTGGGGCCCTGGGTCTGAACCCTGCCCTGTGCAACTGGGTCCTGGACATCCTGACGGGCCATCCCTAGGTGGGGAAGGTAGGACACAATACCTCCTCTCCGCTGATCCTCAACACAGGGGCTCCACAAGGGTGCGTGCTCAGCCCCCTCTTGTACTCACTGTTCACCCATGACCGCGTGGCCATGCACGCCTCCTACTCAATTATCAAGTTTGCAGACGATACAACAGTAGTAGGCCTGATTAAAGAGTTCCACATCACACAAAGAAGGATGGATGAGTCGCGAATGGGCCCTGGTCAAAATAAGTGCATTACGTGGAGAATGCACTACGTGAAGAACACAACATGGTCTCTACCATCCACCTCTGATAAACATCTCATGTAAAACTTCTTATGGCTGGGGGCAGTATTGAGTAGCTTGGATGAATAAGGTGCCCAGAGGTGCCCAGAGAAAACGGCCTGCTCCTCAGTCCCAGTTGCTAATATATGCATATTTTTAGTACATTTGGATAGAAGACACATTGAAGTTTCTAAAACTGTTTAAATGATGTCTGTGAGTATAACATAACTCATATGGCAGGCAAAAACCTGAGAAGAAATCCAAACAGGAAGTGGGAAATCTGAGGTTGGTCGATTTTCAACTCAGCCCATATCGAATACACAGTGGGAAATGGGTCAAGTTGCACTTCCTAAGGCTTCCACTAGATGTCAACCGTTTTTAGAAACTTGAATGAGGCTTCTACTGTGATGTGGGGCTGAATGGGAGGGGAATGAGTCAGGTGTCTGGCAGAGAGCCACGTGATGGTCACGCGCATTTCACATGAGAGCGACCTGCGCTCTATTGCTTTTCTACAGGCAGGAATTCTCCGGTTGGAACATTATTGAAGATTTATGATAAAAACATCCTAAAGATTGATTCTATACTTAGTTTGAAATGTTTCTACGACCTGTAAATATATCTTTTCGGCTGCACTTTGAAAAGTACAAAGTATTAACTTAAGGGGGCTGAATAATTTTGCACGCCCCATTTTTTCAGTTTTTGATTTGTTAAAAAAGTTTGAAATATCCAATAAATGTCGTTCCACTTCATGATTGTGTCCCACTTGTTGTTGATTCTTCACAAAAAATACAGTTTTATATCTTTATGTTTGAAGCCTGAAATGTGGCAAAAGGTCGCAAAGTTCAAGGGGGCCGAATACTTTCGCAATGCACTGTATTTGGACATAAATGATGAACATTATCGAACAAATCAAACATTTATTGTGGAACTAGGCTTCCTGGGAGTGCATTCTGATGAAGATCATCAAAGGTAAGGGAATATTTATAAGGTTATTTCGGATTTCTGTTGACTCCAACATGGCGGATAAATGTATTTGTTTTCTGAGCGCCGATCTCAGATTATTGCATGGTTTGCTTTTCCGTAAAGTTCTTTGAAATCTGACACAGCGGTTGCATTAAGGAGAAGTATAGCTATAATTCCATGTGTAACACTTGTATTTTCATCAACATTTATGATGAGTATTTCTGTAAATTGATGTGGCTCTCTGCAAAATCACTGGATTTTTTTGGTACTACTGAACGTAATGCGCCAATGTAAACTCAGATTTTTTTCATATAAATATGAACTTTATCAAACAAAACATACATGTATTGTGTAACATGAAGTCCTATGAGTGTCATCTGTTGAAGATCAACAAAGGTTAGTGATTCATTTTATCTCTATTTGTGCTTTTTGTGACTCCTATCTTTGGCTGGAAAAATGGCTGTGCTTTTCTGTGGCTTGGTGGTGACCTAACGTAATCGTTTGTGGAGCTTTCCCTGTAAAGCCTTTTTGAAATCAGACACTGTGATTAACGAGACTTTTATTTTTTAAATGGTGTAAAATACTGGTATTCTAGAGGAATTTTAATCTAGATTTTTGTTGTTTTGAATTTGGCGCCCTGCACTTTTATTGAATGTTGTCGTATCGATTCTGTTAATGGTATATCAGCCCTAAGAAGATTTTAAACAGATATCACAACATGCTCTCTACCATCCACCTCTGAAACACATCTAATTTAAACAGACAACACGGTCTCTACCATCCACCTCTGAAACACATCTCATTTAAACAGACAACACGGTCTCTACCATCCACCTCTGAAACACATCTCATTTAAACAGACAACACGGTCTCTACCATCCACCTCTGAAACACATCTAATTTAAACAGACAACACGGTCTCTACCATCCACCTCTGAAACACATCTAATTTAAACAGACAACACGGTCTCTACCATCCACCTCTGAAACACATCTCATTTAAACAGACAACACGGTCTCTACCATCCACCTCTGAAACACATCTCATTTAAACAGACAACACGGTCTCTACCATCCACCTCTGAAACACATCTCATTTAAACAGACAACACGGTCTCTACCATCCACCTCTGAAACACATCTCATTTAAACAGACAACACAACATGGCATCTGGTACCATCCTACCAGAAAAGCAGAATACATAATAACCAGTCACATATGACATAATACTCCATGTGGTCTGAGAGTGAATCCCAAATGGCACCCTATTCCTTATTGTGCATTACATTCCAGTGGGTGCAATGTGGGCTGTGGACTGAGCCTTCTCTCAGCAGAGAGTGTGTCAGAGAGATCCATGTGATATATAGTGTGTCAGAGAGATCCATGTGATCTATAGTGTGTCCGAGAGATCCATGTGATCTATAGTGTGTCAGAGAGATCCATGTGATCTATAGTGTGTCACAGAGATCCATGTGATCTATAGTGTGTCAGAGAGATCCATGTGATCTATACTGTGTCTGGGTGGATATTGATCCAGCTGCATTGTGATATTGATTGAAACCATGACAGGTATGAGAGCTTTATTTATCAGACTGTTTACAAACTGGATTCTTCCTATTATGAGAGATGGAGTCAACTTCTTCCCAAATAGTATCTATCAAAAAATACAAATGTGGAAAAGCAGGCAAAAAAACCAAATCAACTTCAAGAACAAACATAAATCTAGACAATGTCTATATCTGTAACATTCTGTTATGATCCAGCGGGGATACGACTCACAACCTGTACAAAATCACACAAAACCAGAGAACAAACATCACAACACCAGAGGACAGACATCACAACACTAAAGAACAATCATCACAACCCCGGAGAACAAACATCACAACACCAGAGAACAAACATCACAACACCAGAGGACAGACATCACAACACTAAAGAACAATCATCACAACCCCGGAGAACAAACATCACAACAACCGAGAACAAACATCACAACACCAGAGAACAAACATCTGAACCCCAGAGAACAAACATCACAACACCAGAGAACAGACATCACAACACTAAAGAACAATCATCTGAACCCCAGAGGACAAACATCACAACCCCAGAGAACAAACATCTGAACCCCAGAGGACAAACATCACAACCCCAGAGAACAAACATCACAATGTAGAGAACAAACATCACAACACCAGAGAACAAACATCACAATGTAGAGAACAAACATCACAACACCAGAGAACAAACATCGCAATGTAGAGAACAAACATCACAACACCAGAGAACAAACATCTGAACACTAAAGAACAAACATCACAACATAGAGAACAAACATCACAACACCAGAGAACAAACATCACAACACCAGAGAACAAACATCACAACACCAGAGAACAAACATCACAACACCAGAGAACAAACATCTGAACCCCAGAGAACAAACATCACAACACTAAAGAACAAACATCACAACATAGAGAACAAACATCACAACACCAGAGAACAAACATCACAACCTCAGAGAACAAACATCACAACACCAGAGAACAAACATCGCAATGTAGAGAACAAACATCACAACACCAGAGAACAAACATCTGAACACTAAAGAACAAACATCACAACATAGAGAACAAACATCACAACACCAGAGAACAAACATCACAACACCAGAGAACAAACATCACAACACCAGAGAAGAAACATCACAACACCAGAGAACAAACATCTGAACCCCAGAGAACAAACATCACAACACTAAAGAACAAACATCACAACATAGAGAACAAACATCACAACACCAGAGAACAAACATCAATACCTCAGAGAACAAACATCACAACACCAGAGAACAAACATCTGAACACTAAAGAACAAACATCACAACATCAGAGAACAAACATCACAACACTAAAGAACAAACATCACAACCCCAGAGAACAAACATCACAACATCAGAGAACAAACATCACAACACCAGAGAACAAACATCACACCACCATAGAACAAACATCTGAACACTAAAGAACAAACTTCACAACATAGAGAACAAACATCACAACATAGAGAACAAACATCACAACATCAGAGAACAAACATCACAACACTAAAGAACAAACATCACAACCCCAGAGAACAAACATCACAACACCAGAGAACAAACATCACAACACCAGAGAACAAACTTCTGAACACTAAGGAACAAACATCACAACCCCAGAGAACAAACATCTGAACACTAAAGAACAAACATCACAACATCAGAGAACAAACATCACAACACTAAAGAACAAACATCACAACCCCAGAGAACAAACATCACAACATCAGAGAACAAACATCACAACACCAGAGAACAAACATCACACCACCATAGAACAAACATCTGAACACTAAAGAACAAACTTCACAACATAGAGAACAAACATCACAACATAGAGAACAAACATCACAACATCAGAGAACAAACATCACAACACTAAAGAACAAACATCACAACCCCAGAGAACAAACATCACAACACCAGAGAACAAACATCACAACACCAGAGAACAAACTTCTGAACACTAAGGAACAAACATCACAACCCCAGAGAACAAACATCACAACCACAGAGAACAAACATCACAACCCCAGAGAACAAACATCACCACACCAGAGAACAAGCATCTGAATACTAAAGAACAAACATCACAACCCCAGAGAACAAACATCACACCACCAGAGAACAAACATCACAACACCATAGAACAAACATCTGAACACTAAAGAACAAACATCACAACATAGAGAACAAACATCACAACATAGAGAACAAACATCACAACATCAGAGAACAAACATCACAACACTAAAGAACAAACATCACAACCCCAGAGAACAAACATCACAACACCAGAGAACAAACATCACAACACCAGAGAACAAACATCACAACACCAGAGAACAAACATCATAACACTAAATAACAAACATCACAACACCAGAAAACAAACATAACAACACCAGAGAACACCAGAGAACAAACATCACAACACCAGAGTACAAACATCAGAACATCAGAAAAAAGACATCACAACACCAGAGAACAAACATCACAACACTAAAGAACAAACATCACAACATAGAGAACAAACATCACAACACCAGAGAACAAACATCACAACACTAAAGAACAAACATCACAACACTAAAGAACAAACATCACAACATAGAAAACAAACATCACAACACCAGAGAACAAACATCTGAACACTAAAGAACAAACATCACAACATAGAGAACAAACATCACAACACCAGAGAACAAACATCACAACACCAGAGAACAAACATCACAACACCAGAGAACAAACATCTGAACCCCAGAGAACAAACATCACAACACTAAAGAACAAACATCACAACATAGATAACAAACATCACAACACCAGAGAACAAACATCACAACACCAGAGAACAGACATCACAACACTAAAGAACAAACATCACAACATAGAGAACAAACATCACAACACCAGAGAACAAACATCACAACCCCAGAGAACAAACATAACAACACCAGAGAACAAACATCACAACCTCAGAGAACAAACATCACAACACCAGAGAACAAACATCTGAACACTAAAGAACAAACATCACAACATAGAGAACAAACATCACAACACCAGAGAACAAACATCACAACACCAGAGAACAAACATCACAACACCAGAGAACAAACATCTGAACCCCAGAGAACAAACATCACAACACTAAAGAACAAACATCACAACATAGAGAACAAACATCACAACACCAGAGAACAAACATCACAACACCAGAGAACAAACATCTGAACACTAAAGAACAAACATCACAACATCAGAGAACAAACATCACAACACTAAAGAACAAACATCACAACCCCAGAGAACAAACATAACAACACCAGAGAACAAACATCACAACACCAGAGAACAAACATCACAACACCATAGAACAAACATCTGAACACTAAAGAACAAACATCACAACATCAGAGAACAAACATCACAACACTAAAGAACAAACATCACAACCCCAGAGAACAATCATCACAACACCAGAGAACAAACATCACAAAACCAGAGAACAAACTTCTGAACACTAAGGAAGAAACATCACAACCCCAGAGAACAAACATCACAACCACGGAGAACAAACATCACAACCCCAGAGAACAAACATCACAACCCCAGAGAACAAACATCACCACACCAGAGAACAAGCATCTGAATACTAAAGAACAAACATCACAACCCCAGAGAACAAACATCACAACACCAGAGAACAAACATCACAACACAATAGAACAAACATCTCAACACTAAAGAACAAACATCACAACATAGAGAACAAACATCACAACATAGAGAACAAACATCACAACATCAGAGAACAAACGTCACAACACTAAAGAACAAACATCACAACCCCAGAGAACAAACATCACAACACCAGAGAACAAACATCTGAACACTAAAGAACAAACATCACAACATCTGAGAACAAACATCACAACACCATAGAACAAACATCTGAACACTAAAGAACAAACATCACAACATAGAGAACAAACATCACAACATAGAGAACAAACATCACAACATCAGAGAACAAACATCACAACACTAAAGAACAAAAATCACAACCCCAGAGAACAAACATCACAACACCAGAGAACAAACATCTGAACACTAAAGAACAAACATCACAACATCAGAGAACAAACATCACAACACTAAAGAACAAACATCACAACCCCAGAGAACAAACATCACAACACCAGAGAACAAACATCACAACACCAGAGAACAAACATCACAACACCATAGAACAAACATCTGAACACTAAAGAACAAACATCACAACATAGAGAACAAACATCACAACATCAGAGAACAAACATCACAACACTAAAGAACAAACATCACAACCCCAGAGAACAATCATCACAACACCAGAGAACAAACATCACAACATAGAGAACAAACATCAGAACATCAGAGAACAAACGTCACAACACTAAAGAACAAACATCACAACCCCAGAGAACAAACATCACAACACCAGAGAACAAACATCTGAACACTAAAGAACAAACATCACAACATAGAGAACAAACATCACAACATAGAGAACAAACATCACAACATCAGAGAACAAACATCACAACACTAAAGAACAAACATCACAACCCCAGAGAACAAACATCACAACACCAGAGAACAAACATCTGAACGCTAAAGAACAAACATCACAACATCAGAGAACAAACATCACAACACTAAAGAACAAACATCACAACCCCAGAGAACAAACATCACAACACCAGAGAACAAACATCACAACACCAGAGAACAAACATCACAACACCATAGAACAAACATCTGAACACTAAAGAACAAACATCACAACATAGAGAACAAACATCACAACATCAGAGAACAAACATCACAACACTAAAGAACAAACATCACAACCCCAGAAAACAATCATCACAACACCAGAGAACAAACATCACAAAACCAGAGAACAAACTTCTGAACATTAAGGAACAAACATCACAACCCCAGAGAACAAACATCACAACCACAGAGAACAAACATCACCACACCAGAGAACAAGCATCTGAATACTAAAGAACAAACATCAAAACCCCAGAGAACAAACATCACAACATAGAGAACAAACATCACAACATAGAGAACAAACATCACAACATCAGAGTACAAACATCACAACACTAAAGAACAAACATCACAACCCCAGAGAACAAACATCACAACACGAGAGAACAAACATCACAACACCAGAGAACAAACATCACAACACCAGAGAACAAACATCTGAACACTAAAGAACAAACATCACAACATAGAGAACAAACATCACAACATCAGAGTACAAACATCACAACACTAAAGAACAAACATCACAACCCCAGAGAACAAACATCACAACACGAGAGAACAAACATCACAACACCAGAGAACAAACATCACAACACCAGAGAACAAACATCACAACACCAGAGAACAAACATCACAACACCAGAGAACAAACATCACAACACCAGAGAACAAACATCACAACCCCAGAGAACAAACATCACAACCCCAGAGAACAAACATCACAACACCAGAGAACAAACATCACAACACCAGAGAACACCAGAGAACAAACATCACAACACCAGAGAACACCAGAGAACAAACATCACAACACCAGAGTACAAACATCACAACACCAGAGAACAGACATCACAACACCAGAGAACAAACATCACAAACCTATCCCCTACCCCTAGTACTCACCCCCTGTTCATCCAGTTTCAGGAGCTGCTCGGGGACCTTGGGGGAGTTGAGGGCCAGACGGAGACACTGGTCTATACTCCAGCCATGTCTACATGTAGCCCAACCCTACAATACACTGTCTCTCTCTATCCCTTACCCCTAGTACTCACCCCTTGTTCATCCAGTTTGAGGAGCTGCTCGGGGACCTTGGGGGAGTTGAGGGCCAGACGGAGACAATGGATGTTGAGTTCAGGCATCACATATTCCAGAACCTCTTTTAGAGGTAGGCCTCGGGCTGTGCCATGTCTCGCCGTGGAGGGGACTGCATCCTCCAGGATTGCACCACGTAGGGTTGTTAACTGGGAGGGATGGATATAGAGAGAGAGAGAGAGAGAGAGAGAGAGAGAGAGAGGGAGGGAGAGAGAGAGGGAGAGAGGGAGAGAGAAAGAAAGATACAGACAGAGAGGTAGAGAGAGAGGTAGAGAGAGAGGTAGAGAGAGGGTGAGAGAGAGAGAAAGATACAGACAGAGCCCGAGACAGAGGGAGGTAGAGAGAGGTAGAGAGAGACAGAAGTAGAGAGAGACAGAGGTAGAGAGAGAGAGATAATATACATAATATGATATTTGTAATGTCTTTATTCTTTTGGAACTTCTGTGAGTGTAATGTCTACTGTTCATTTTTGTTGTCTATTTCACTTTTGTATATTATCCACCTCACTTGCTTTGACAATGTTAACATATGTTTCCCATGCCAATAAAGCCCCTTGAATTGAATTGAGAGGGGTAGAGAGAGAGAGAGAGAGAGAGAGAGAGAGAGAGAGAGAGTTTTTGTTTTTGTATACTTTGACAATGTAAGTAATTTAACTTGCCATGTAAATAAAGTCTAATGAATTTGATTGAATTGAATTGAGAGAGAGTGTGATAATGAGGGTTTAGGCCCCTGCACCACTACCCCCTCCACCCCTCCAGCCTCTCCATCCCTCCACCCCTCCAGCCTCTCCATCCCTCCACCCCTCCAGCCTCTCCATCCCTCCACCCCTCCAGCCTCTCCATCCCTCCACCCCTCCAGTCTCTCCATCCCTCCACCCCTCCAGCCTCTCCATCCCTCCACCCCTCCAGCCTCTCCATCCCTCCACCCCTCCAGCCTCTCCACCCCTCCACCCCTCCAGCCTCTCCACCCCTCCACCCCTCCAGCCTCTCCATCCCTCCACCCCTCCAGTCTCTCCATCCCTCCACCCCTCCAGCCTCTCCATCCCTCCACCCCTCCAGCCTCTCCACCCCTCCACCCCTCCAGCCTCTCCATCCCTCCACCCCTCCAGCCTCTCCACCCCTCCAGCCTCTCCATCCCTCCACCCCTCCAGCGTCTCCATCCCTCCACCCCTCCAGTCTCTCCACCCCTCCAGCCTCTCCATCCCTCCACCCCTCCAGCCTCTCCATCCCTCCACCCCTCCAGCCTCTCCACCCCTCCAGCCTCTCCATCCCTCCACCCCTCCAGCCTCTCCACCCCTGCAGCCTCTCCATCCCTCCACCCCGCCAGCCTCTCCATCACTCCACCCCTCCAGCCTCTCCACCCCTCCAGCCCTCCAGCCTCTCCATCCCTCCCCCCTCTCCATCCTTCCACCCCTCCACCCTCTCCATCCTTCCACCCCTCCAGCTTCTCCATCCCTCCACCCCTCCAGTTTCTCCATCCCTCCAACCCTCCAGCCTCTCCACCCCTCCAGCCTCTCCATCCCTCCACCCCTCCAGCCTCTCCATCCTTCCACCCCTCCAGCCTCTCCACCCCTCCAGCCACTCCATCCCTCCACCCCTCCAGCCTCTCCACCCCTCCAGCCTCTCCATCCCTCCACCCCTCCAGCCTCTCCATCCCTCCACCCCTCCAGCCTCTCCACCCCTCCAGCCACTCCATCCCTCCACCCCTCCAGCCTCTCCATCCCTCCATCCCTCCACCCCTCCAGCCTCTCCACCCCTCCAGCCTCTCCATCCCTCCACCCCTCCACCCCTCCAGCCTCTCCACCCCTCCAGCCTCTCCATCCCTCCAGCCTCTCCATCCCTCCACCCCTCCAGCCTCTCCACCCCTCCAGCCTCTCCATCCCTCCACCCCTCCAGCCTCTCCATCCCTCCACCCCTCCAGCCTCTCCACCCCTCCAGCCTCTCCATCCCTCCACCCCTCCAGCCTCTCCAGCCCTCCACCCCTCCAGCCTCTCCATCCCTCCACCCTCTCCATCCCTCCACCCCTCCAGCCTCTCCACCCCTCCAGCCTCTCCATCCCTCCACCCCTCCACCCCTCCATCCTTCCACCACTGCCAGTCAAAGTCCCGCTGTGAGTGAATCTGGAAGTCAGACAATGTTATTTGAATTGATGTTTTCTTTCACTTCATTATTGTAAAAAATATTTTCAGAGTGAGGTGTAGTAGGGTAGTGTGTGTGTGTGTGTGTGTGTGTGTGTGTGTGTGTGTGTGTGTTTGAGAGAGAGAGAGAGAGAGAGAGATTGTTCACTGCAGTGCAGATACACCATTGCCATCAGTGACTGAGCAGGGGATTTAACCTTGTCTCTGTGACCGAGAGGAGAGGGCTGGCGTGACCCATTTAGTTGAAATATGGAGAAAAGGTTACGCTTCAAACCAGGACTGACATTTAATATCAGTGACACCCCCCCACCCACCCCCCCCCCCAATACAACCCTCTCCTGCATCTGTTTCACCTTCATTATTCAGAGAGCAGACCCCCTAGAGTCATTCACTGACAGCTGAGTCTGTCTGTGTGTGTGACTGGCTGACTGACTGGCTGGCTGGCTGGCTGGCTAGCTGACTGGCTGACTGGCTGACTGGCTGACTGGCTGACTGCCCAACTGGCCGACTGACTGGCTGACTGACTGGCTAACTGGCTGGCTTACTGGCTGACTGACTGACTGACTGACTGGCTGCCTGGCTGACTGGCTGGCTGACTAACTAACTGGCTGACAGGCTCACTGACTGGCTGACTGGCTGGATGACTGGCTGACTGGCTGGATGACTAACAAATTAGCTGACTGGCTGACTGACTGGATGACTGACTGGCTGAATGGCTGGATGACTGGCTGACTGAATGACTGACCAACTGACTGACTGGCTGGCTGGCTGGCTGGCTAGCTGACTGGCTAACCGACTGTCTGACTGGCTGACTGACTGGCTGGCTGGCTGGCTGACCATCTGGCTGGCTGGCTGACTGACTGGCTGACCAACTGGCTGACTGGCTAACCGACTGGCTGACTGGCTGACCGACTGGCTGACTGGCTGACCAACTGGCTGGCTGGCTGACCAACTGGCTGACTGGCTGACCAACTGGCTGACTGACTGGCTGGCTGACTGACTGACCGACTGGCTGAATGGCTTACCAACTAGCTGACTGACTGGCTGGCTGACTGACCAACTGGCTGACTGGCTGACTGACTGGCTGGCTGACTGGCTGACTGACTGACTGGCTGACTAGCTGGCTGACTGACCAACTGGCTGACCAACTGGCTGACTGACTGGCTGACCGGCTGACCAACTGGCTGACTTTCTGACCGACTGGTTGACTGACTGACCAACTGGCTGACTGACTGACTAGCTGACTGACTGACTGGCTGACTGACTGGGTGACTGGTTTACTGACTAACTAACTGACTCACTGTTTTTGAAAGATACTTTTCTCAGCAACATTGATGTCCTGAATGTAGCAGGTGTAACTGACAGATCAGTAGGAAAAAGTGATGGGCTACTTTCTACTCAGGCCACGGTCAGTGTGAACCGGAGTGACTTGACACAACGCTGGCTAAACAAGGTGTAGCTACAAACAAAACGGAGTTAAATGGTTCCAGTCTGCCGTGAACTGTTCATCCATGCAACCTTTTCCAAATATAAGTTTCTCATGTTGTCACACAGTATGCTTTAACTTGAAATAAAAATGACTGTCAGCTTGCTAGCAAACTGATATCTTTCCGACAGATAAGATCTAAACCAGGCCAGAACTTGTCCGTGTAGACCAATTTGGGTTTCCAATCTCTCCAAAAGAATGTGGTGATCGATGGTATAGCAGCACTAAGGTCTAGGAGCACGAGGACAGATGCAGAGCCTCGGTATGATGCCATTAAAAGGTAATTTACCACATTCACAAGTGTAGTCTCAGTGCTATGATGGGGTCTAAAACCAGGCTGAAGCATTTTGATTTTACCTTTACTTAACTAGGCAAGTCAGTCAAGAACAAATTCTTATTTTCAATACCTAACGGGGAACAGTGGGTTAACTGCCTTGTTCAGGAGCAGAATGACAGATTTTTACCTTGTCAGCTCGGGGATCCGATCCTGCAACCTTTCAGTAACTAGCCCAATGCTCTAACTACTAGGCTACCTGCCTCCCCTATTTGGATACTTTGTCTTTAGGAAGGCAGTAAGTTGCTGCGCAACAGCTTTTTCAAAACATTTTGAGAGGAATGGGAGATTCGATATAGGCCGATAGTTTTTTATATTTTTCTGGGTCAAGGTTTGGCTTTTTCAAGAGAGGCTTTATTACTGCCACTTTTAGTGAGTTTGGTAAACATCCGGTGGATAGAGAGTCATTTATTATGTTCAACATAGAAGGGCCAAGCACAGGAAGCAGCTCTTTCAGTAGTTTAGTTGGAAAAGGGTCCAGTATGCAGCTTGAAGGTTTAGAGGCCATGATTATTTTCATCATTGTGTTAAGAGATATAGTACTAAAACACTTGAGTGTCTACCTTGATCCTAGGTCATGGCAGAGTTTTTCAGACTCAGGACAACTGAGCTTTGGAGGAATACGCAGATTTAAAGAGGAGTCCGTAATTTGCTTTCTAATGATCATGATCTTTTCACCTAAGAAGATAATGAATTCATCACTGCTGAAGTGAAAGCCATCCTGTCTTGGGGAATGTTGCTTTTTAGTTAGCTTAGCGAAAGTATCAAAAATACATTTTGGATTGTTCTTATTTTCCTCAATTAAGTTGTAAAAATAGGATGATGGAGCAGCAGTGAGTATCTTTGATACGGCACGTTACTGTCTTTCCAAGCTAGTCGGAAGACCTCCAGTTGTGGCGCCATTTCCCTTCCAATTATCTGGAAGCTTGCTTCAGGGCTCGGGTATTTTCTGGAAGCTTGCTTCAGGGCTCGGGTATTTTCTGGAAGCTTGCTTCAGGGCTCGGGTATTTTCTGGAAGCTTGCTTCAGGGCTCGGGTATTTTCTGGAAGCTTGCTTCAGGGCTCGGGTATTTTCTGGAAGCTTGCTTCAGGGCTCGGGTATTTTCTGGAAGCTTGCTACAGGGCTCGGGTATTTTCTGGAAGCTTGCTTCAGGGCTCGGGTATTTTCTGGAAGCTTGCTTCAGGGCTCGGGTATTTTCCGGAAGCTTGCTTCAGGGCTCGGGTATTATCTGGAAGCTTGCTTCAGGGCTCGGGTATTTTCTGTATACCAGGGAGCTAGTTTCTTATGACAAATGTTTTTAGTTTTTAGGGGTGCAACTGCATCTAGGGTACAAGGTTAAATTGAGTTCCTCGGTTAGGTGGTTAACTGATTTTTGTACTCTGACGTCCTTGGATAGGTGGAGGGAGTCTGGAAGGGCATCAAGGAATCTTTGGGTTGTCTGAGAATTTATAGCACAACTTTTGATGATCCTTGGTTGGGGTCTGAGCAGATTTTTTGTTGCAATTGCAAACGTAATAAAATGGTGGTCCGATAGTCCAGGATTATGAGGAAAAGCATTAAAGATCCACAACATTTATTCCATGGGACAAAACTAGGTCCAGAGTATGACTGTGACAGTGAGTAGGTCCAGAGACATGTTGGACAAAACTCACTGAGTCGATGATGGCTCCGAAAGCCTTTTGGAGTGGGTCTGTGGACTTTTCCATGTGAATATTAAAATCACCAAAAACTAAAATATTATCTGCCATGACTACAAGGTCCGATAGGAATTCAGGGAACTCAGTGAGGTACACTGTATACGACCCAGGAGGCATAAAAAGTCTAGACAGTAGTAACCCATCCACTTAGCTAAATGTGGGTGAGAGGTGGTTATAGCACTTCCATCAATGTGTCTGGGTATCATTTAATATTTATTCAATATTTTTATCTGGACACTTTCTGTTTTTGATATTGCTACTATGCAAGTACTATCACTATACCATTTACACCTTCTGTATTCTGTGCATGTGACAAATAAACTTAGATATAGCGTGTGTTTATTTGATATAGCGTGTGTTTATTTGATATAGTGTGTTTATTTGATATAGTGTGTGTATTTGATATAGTGTGTTTATTTGATATAGTGTGTTTATTTGATATAGTGTGTTTATTTGATATAGTGTGTTTAAATGATATAGCGTGTGTTTATTTGATATAGTGAATGTTTACCACATGGCCTCACATGTGAATCCTTAAAGAGATGGGTGGGGCTAAAGGCTAAGAGGGTGTGAACGATGCTGAATGGGTGTCGACAAAGAAGAGCTCTCTAGTAGGTGTACCAAAACATTCAAGGACCATTTTCACAAAAGTGGGGTTACAGGTTTAGAAACTTTCAAAGCAGAATTACTTTCCATTGATCCTCAACTGTAGAGTATATACAATTTTCTAGCTCTGAGTCTCTACTTCTATCCAATGTCAAAAACACAAGACCGAATCGAGGCGGTCGGTCACAAATAGTTGAAATAAAAAAGGGAAAATAAATAAACATAAATATGGGTTGTATTTACAATTGTGTTTGTTCTTCACTGGTTGCCCTTTTCTTGCGGCAACAGGTCACAAATCTTGCTGCTGTGATGGTACACCAATTCAATAGAAATATCTCTCTCTCTCAACTCTTCCTCCCTCCCCCACCTTTCCTCCAATCCCCTGTTTTGTTTTTTTACCTGACTGGTCCTGAAGGTGACCCGGTAGTTATACTGCATCCATTCCTTCTCCTTCCCTTCATCCAGCTTCTCTCTCCTGATGCTGACTGCTACTGGACCCAGGTTCTCGTCCACTCCAAAGTAGTTCTGGTGTTCTGCAGGACAGGAGAGGAGAGGCCAGACATGAACAATCAGACAAACTGACTTTTTACATGCCCAGACAAATAGCGCCACACACACAGGGTTATGCTAATGCTAATGTTCACACACACACACGCACACACACACACACACACACACACACACACACACAGGGTTATGCTAATGCTAATGTTCACACACACAGGGTTATGCTAATACACACACACACACACACACACACACACACACACACACACACACACACACACACACACACACACACACACACACACACAGAGAGAGAGAGAGATGGTAACACAAACCACCGCCATAACCCAAAAACAGAACCCCATTTAATGTCGGCATTATTTATTAAAACTATCGTTTTAAAATTGGCAGCCTTTCATTGAATATCAAATTAATTATTCCTTTTCATTGTGTATAGATGGTAATGGTTAGCTTGGCTAAATGCTAATGGATCACTGCCCAATTATATATATAAAAATACAAAAGTACCATGTATGCAAAATGTAAATGTAAAATGCATTTGTAAAATGTATTAATATGTAGCAGAAAAGCTTTGAAAAAAATATATTTGTCCTCTGAAAAGGGGTTGGGGGAGAGTTTAATATAAAAAAAATATCTAAAAAATAAATGATTATCTGGGATAAACGCTAATGGTTATCTGGGATAAACGCTAATGGTTATCTGGGCTAAACGCTAATGGTTATCTGGGCTAAACGCTAATGGTTATCTGGGCTAAACGTTAATGTTCTCTGGGCTAAACGCTAATGGTTATCTGGGATAAACGCTAATGGTTATCTGGGCTAAACGCTAATGGTTATCTGGGATAAACGTTAATGTTCTCTGGGCTAAACGCTAATGGTTAGCTGGGATAATTGGTAATGGCTATCTGGTCTAAATGCTAATAGTTCACTGGGTTAAACGGTAATGGCTGTTTATTTTTATTTTTATTTCCACCTTTATTTAACCAGGTAGGCTAGTTGAGAACAAGTTCTTATTTACAACTGCGACCTGGCCAAGATAAAGCATAGCAATTCGACACAAACAACAACACAGAGTTACACATGGAGTAAACAAACATACAGTCAATAATACAGTAGAAAAAAAAAGTCTATATACAGTGAGTGCAAATGAGGTAAGATAAGGGAGTTAAAGCAATAAATAGGGTTAGGGTTAGGGTTAGCAATTAAACACTGGAATGGTAGATGTGCAGAAGATGAATGTGCAAGTAGAGATACTGGGGTGCAAGTAGAGAGAAATAAATAAATACCAGTATGGGGATGAGGTAGGTAGATAGATGGTCTGTTTACAGATGGGCTATATACAGGTGCAGTGATCTGTGTGCTGCTCTGACAGCTGGTGCTTAAAGCTAGTGAGGGAGATGTGAGTCTCCAGCTTCAGTGATTTTTGCAGTTCGTTCCAGTCATTGGCAGCAGAGAACTGGAAGGAAAGGCGGCCAAAGCCTCTAGAGTGGAGCCTTTCACCATGTGATCTTGTCTTTGTTCATACACTATAAAACTACCATCTTTAGATTCTGACAGAAAAAAAAACAATTCTGCTGTACTATCTAGATATATGGGAGAACAATGAGGATGGTAGCATAGTCTGCTGTACTATCTAGATATCTGGGAGAACAATGAGGATGGTAGCATAGTGTGCTGTACTATCTAGATATCTGGGAGAACAATGAGGATGGTAGCATAGTGTGCTGTACTATCTAGATATCTGGGAGAACAATGAGGATGGTAGCATAGTGTGCTGTACTATCTAGATATCTGGGAGAACAATGAGGATGGTAGCATAGTCTGCTGTACTATCTAGATATATGGGAGAACAATGAGGATGGTAGCATAGTCTGCTGTACTATCTAGATATATGGGAGAACAATGAGGATAGTAGCATAGTCTGCTGTACTATCTAGATATCTGGGAGAACAATGAGGATGGTAGCATAGTCTGCTGTACTATCTAGATATATGGGAGAACAATGAGGATGGTAGCATAGTCTGCTATACTATCTAGATATCTGGGAGAACAATGAGGATGCACATTCAGATGTACTCTCTCTCAGGTGATTTATTCTCTCTCCCTTCTCTTACAATAGAGGTGTGAAATAATATAGTGATGTCATGCAGAGGAGGGGAGGGGGGAGTCGAACAGGAGCACACCACACAGCAGTGTTATAATAAAACAGACCATAACCCCCGGCAAAGCCAGAGAGAAGTCAGTAAGACAGAGATCAAGCCAAGCCATAGACTGTTCTCTCTGCTTCCGCACAACCAGCAGTACTGGTGCATCAAGTCTGATACCAACACGCTTCTGAACAGTTTCTATACCCAAACCATAAGACTGCTAAATATAACAGGTGGAGTACTACAGACACCATAATAACAGGTAGAGAACTACAGACACCATAATAACAGGTAGAGAACTACAGACACCATAATAACAGGTAGAGAACTACAGACACCATAATAACAGGTAGAGAACTACAGACATCATTATAACAGGTGGAGGACTACAGACACCATTATAACAGGTAGAGAACTACAGACACCATTATAACAGGTAGAGAACTACAGACATCATTCTAACAGGTGGAGGACTACAGACACCATTATAACAGGTAGAGAACTACAGACACCATTATAACAGGTAGAGAACTACAGACACCATTATAACAGGTAGAGGACTACAGACACCATAATAACAGGTAGAGAACTACAGACACCATAATAACAGGTAGAGAACTACAGACACCATAATAACAGGTAGAGAACTACAGACACCATAATAACAGGTAGAGAACTACAGACACCATAATAACAGGTAGAGAACTACAGACACCATTATAACAGGTAGAGAACTACAGACACCATTATAACAGGTAGAGGACTACAGACACCATAATAACAGGTAGAGAACTACAGACACCATAATAACAGGTAGAGAACTACAGACACCATAATAACAGGTAGAGAACTACAGACACCATAATAACAGGTAGAGAACTACAGACACCATAATAACAGGTAGAGAACTACAGACATCATTATAACAGGTAGCGAACTACAGACACCATAATAACAGGTAGAGAACTACAGACACCATAATAACAGGTAGAGAACTACAGACATCATTATAACAGGTGGAGGACTACAGACACCATTATAACAGGTAGAGAACTACAGACACCATTATAACAGGTAGAGAACTACAGACATCATTATAACAGGTGGAGAACTACAGACACCATTATAACAGGTAGAGGACTACAGACACCATTATAACAGGTGGAGGACTACAGACACCATTACAACAGGTAGAGAACTACAGACACCATTATAACAGGTAGAGAACTACAGACACCATTATAACAGGTAGAGAACTACAGACACCATAATAACAGGTAGAGAACTACAGACACCATAATAACAGGTAGAGAACTACAGACACCATAATAACAGGTAGAGAACTACAGACACCATAATAACAGGTAGAGAACTACAGACACCATAATAACAGGTAGAGAACTACAGACACCATAATAACAGGTAGAGAACTACAGACACCATAATAACAGGTAGAGAACTACAGACACCATAATAACAGGTAGAGAACTACAGACACCATAATAACAGGTAGAGAACTACAGACATCATTATAACAGGTAGAGAACTACAGACACCATAATAACAGGTAGAGAACTACAGACACCATAATAACAGGTAGAGAACTACAGACATCATTATAACAGGTGGAGGACTACAAACACCATTATAACAGGTAGAGAACTACAGACACCATTATAACAGGTAGAGAACTACAGACATCATTATAACAGGTGGAGGACTACAGACATCATTATAACAGGAAGAGAACTACAGACACCATTATAACAGGTAGAGAACTACAGACACCATTATAACAGGTAGAGAACTACAGACATCATTATAACAGGTGGAGGACTACAGACATCATTATAACAGGTAGAGAACTACAGACACCATTACAACAGGTAGAGAACTACAGACATCATTATAACAGGTAGAGAACTACAGACATCATTATAACAGGTGGAGGACTACAGACACCGTTATAACAGGTAGAGAACTACAGACATCATTATAACAGGTAGAGAACTACAGACACCATTATAACAGGTAGAGAACTACAGACACCATAATAACAGGTAGAGAACTACAGACATCATTATAACAGGTGGAGGAATACAGACATCATTATAACAGGTAGAGAACTACAGACACCATAATAACAGGTAGAGAACTACAGACACCATAATAACAGTTAGAGAACTACAGACATCATTATAACAGGTGGAGGACTACAGACATCATTATTACAGGTAGAGAACTACAGACACCATAATAACAGTTAGAGAACTACAGACATCATTATAACAGGTAGAGAACTACAGACATCATTATAACAGGTAGAGAACTACAGACACCATTATAACAGGTAGAGAACTACAGACACCATAATAACAGGTAGAGAACTACAGACACCATAATAACAGTTAGAGAACTACAGACATCATTATAACAGGTAGAGAACTACAGACACCATAATAACAGTTAGAGAACTACAGACATCATTATAACAGGTGGAGGACTACAGACATCATTATAACAGGTAGAGAACTACAGACACCATAATAACAGTTAGAGAACTACAGACATCATTATAACAGGTAGAGAACTACAGACACCATTATAACAGGTGGAGGACTACAGACACCATTATAACAGGTAGAGAACTACAGACACCATAATAACAGGTAGAGAACTACAGACACCATAATAACAGTTAGAGAACTACATACATCATTATAACAGGTAGAGGACTACAGACACCATTATAACAGGTAGAGAACTACAGACACCATTATAACAGGTAGAGAAGTACAGACACCATTATAACAGGTGGAGGACTACAGAAACCAGTATAACAGGTAGAGAACTACAGACACCATTATAACAGGTAGAGGACTACAGACACTATTATAACAGGAGTACTACAGACACCATTATAACAGGTAGAGAACTACAGACACCATTATAACAGGTAGAGGACTACAGGCACTATTATAACAGGTGGAGGACTACAGACACCATTATAACAGGAGTACTACAGACACCATTATAACAGGTAGAGAACTACAGACACCATTATAACAGGTAGAGAACTACAGACACCATAATAACAGGTAGAGAACTACAGACACCATAATAACAGGTAGAGAACTACAGACATCATTATAACAGGTGGAGGACTACAGACACCATTATAACAGGTAGAGAACTACAGACACCATTATAACAGGTAGAGAACTACAGACATCATTATAACAGGTGGAGGACTACAGACATCATTATAACAGGAAGAGAACTACAGACACCATTATAACAGGTAGAGAACTACAGACACCATTATAACAGGTAGAGAACTACAGACATCATTATAACAGGTGGAGGACTACAGACATCATTATAACAGGTAGAGAACTACAGACACCATTACAACAGGTAGAGAACTACAGACATCATTATAACAGGTAGAGAACTACAGACATCATTATAACAGGTGGAGGACTACAGACACCGTTATAACAGGTAGAGAACTACAGACATCATTATAACAGGTAGAGAACTACAGACACCATTATAACAGGTAGAGAACTACAGACACCATAATAACAGGTAGAGAACTACAGACATCATTATAACAGGTGGAGGAATACAGACATCATTATAACAGGTAGAGAACTACAGACACCATAATAACAGGTAGAGAACTACAGACACCATAATAACAGTTAGAGAACTACAGACATCATTATAACAGGTGGAGGACTACAGACATCATTATTACAGGTAGAGAACTACAGACACCATAATAACAGTTAGAGAACTACAGACATCATTATAACAGGTAGAGAACTACAGACATCATTATAACAGGTAGAGAACTACAGACACCATTATAACAGGTGGAGGACTACAGACATCATTATAACAGGAAGAGAACTACAGACACCATTATAACAGGTAGAGAACTACAGACACCATTATAACTGGTAGAGAACTACAGACATCATTATAACAGGTGGAGGACTACAGACATCATTATAACAGGTAGAGAACTACAGACACCATTACAACAGGTAGAGAACTACAGACATCATTATAACAGGTAGAGAACTACAGACATCATTATAACAGGTGGAGGACTACAGACACCGTTATAACAGGTAGAGAACTACAGACATCATTATAACAGGTAGAGAACTACAGACACCATTATAACAGGTAGAGAACTACAGACACCATAATAACAGGTAGAGAACTACAGACATCATTATAACAGGTGGAGGAATACAGACATCATTATAACAGGTAGAGAACTACAGACACCATAATAACAGGTAGAGAACTACAGACACCATAATAACAGTTAGAGAACTACAGACATCATTATAACAGGTGGAGGACTACAGACATCATTATTACAGGTAGAGAACTACAGACACCATAATAACAGTTAGAGAACTACAGACATCATTATAACAGGTAGAGAACTACAGACATCATTATAACAGGTAGAGAACTACAGACACCATTATAACAGGTAGAGAACTACAGACACCATAATAACAGGTAGAGAACTACAGACACCATAATAACAGTTAGAGAACTACAGACATCATTATAACAGGTAGAGAACTACAGACACCATAATAACAGTTAGAGAACTACAGACATCATTATAACAGGTGGAGGACTACAGACATCATTATAACAGGTAGAGAACTACAGACACCATAATAACAGTTAGAGAACTACAGACATCATTATAACAGGTAGAGAACTACAGACACCATTATAACAGGTGGAGGACTACAGACACCATTATAACAGGTAGAGAACTACAGACACCATAATAACAGGTAGAGAACTACAGACACCATAATAACAGTTAGAGAACTACATACATCATTATAACAGGTAGAGGACTACAGACACCATTATAACAGGTAGAGAACTACAGACACCATTATAACAGGTAGAGAAGTACAGACACCATTATAACAGGTGGAGGACTACAGAAACCAGTATAACAGGTAGAGAACTACAGACACCATTATAACAGGTAGAGGACTACAGACACTATTATAACAGGAGTACTACAGACACCATTATAACAGGTAGAGAACTACAGACACCATTATAACAGGTAGAGGACTACAGGCACTATTATAACAGGTGGAGGACTACAGACACCATTATAACAGGAGTACTACAGACACCATTATAACAGGTAGAGAACTACAGACACCATTATAACAGGTAGAGAACTACAGACACCATAATAACAGGTAGAGAACTACAGACACCATAATAACAGGTAGAGAACTACAGACATCATTATAACAGGTGGAGGACTACAGACACCATTATAACAGGTAGAGAACTACAGACACCATTATAACAGGTAGAGAACTACAGACATCATTATAACAGGTGGAGGACTACAGACATCATTATAACAGGAAGAGAACTACAGACACCATTATAACAGGTAGAGAACTACAGACACCATTATAACAGGTAGAGAACTACAGACATCATTATAACAGGTGGAGGACTACAGACATCATTATAACAGGTAGAGAACTACAGACACCATTACAACAGGTAGAGAACTACAGACATCATTATAACAGGTAGAGAACTACAGACATCATTATAACAGGTGGAGGACTACAGACACCGTTATAACAGGTAGAGAACTACAGACATCATTATAACAGGTAGAGAACTACAGACACCATTATAACAGGTAGAGAACTACAGACACCATAATAACAGGTAGAGAACTACAGACATCATTATAACAGGTGGAGGAATACAGACATCATTATAACAGGTAGAGAACTACAGACACCATAATAACAGGTAGAGAACTACAGACACCATAATAACAGTTAGAGAACTACAGACATCATTATAACAGGTGGAGGACTACAGACATCATTATTACAGGTAGAGAACTACAGACACCATAATAACAGTTAGAGAACTACAGACATCATTATAACAGGTAGAGAACTACAGACATCATTATAACAGGTAGAGAACTACAGACACCATTATAACAGGTGGAGGACTACAGACATCATTATAACAGGAAGAGAACTACAGACACCATTATAACAGGTAGAGAACTACAGACACCATTATAACTGGTAGAGAACTACAGACATCATTATAACAGGTGGAGGACTACAGACATCATTATAACAGGTAGAGAACTACAGACACCATTACAACAGGTAGAGAACTACAGACATCATTATAACAGGTAGAGAACTACAGACATCATTATAACAGGTGGAGGACTACAGACACCGTTATAACAGGTAGAGAACTACAGACATCATTATAACAGGTAGAGAACTACAGACACCATTATAACAGGTAGAGAACTACAGACACCATAATAACAGGTAGAGAACTACAGACATCATTATAACAGGTGGAGGAATACAGACATCATTATAACAGGTAGAGAACTACAGACACCATAATAACAGGTAGAGAACTACAGACACCATAATAACAGTTAGAGAACTACAGACATCATTATAACAGGTGGAGGACTACAGACATCATTATTACAGGTAGAGAACTACAGACACCATAATAACAGTTAGAGAACTACAGACATCATTATAACAGGTAGAGAACTACAGACATCATTATAACAGGTAGAGAACTACAGACACCATTATAACAGGTAGAGAACTACAGACACCATAATAACAGGTAGAGAACTACAGACACCATAATAACAGTTAGAGAACTACAGACATCATTATAACAGGTAGAGAACTACAGACACCATAATAACAGTTAGAGAACTACAGACATCATTATAACAGGTGGAGGACTACAGACATCATTATAACAGGTAGAGAACTACAGACACCATAATAACAGTTAGAGAACTACAGACATCATTATAACAGGTAGAGAACTACAGACACCATTATAACAGGTGGAGGACTACAGACACCATTATAACAGGTAGAGAACTACAGACACCATAATAACAGGTAGAGAACTACAGACACCATAATAACAGTTAGAGAACTACATACATCATTATAACAGGTAGAGGACTACAGACACCATTATAACAGGTAGAGAACTACAGACACCATTATAACAGGTAGAGAAGTACAGACACCATTATAACAGGTGGAGGACTACAGAAACCAGTATAACAGGTAGAGAACTACAGACACCATTATAACAGGTAGAGGACTACAGACACTATTATAACAGGAGTACTACAGACACCATTATAACAGGTAGAGAACTACAGACACCATTATAACAGGTAGAGGACTACAGGCACTATTATAACAGGTGGAGGACTACAGACACCATTATAACAGGAGTACTACAGACACCATTATAACAGGTAGAGAACTACAGACACCATTATAACAGGTAGAGAACTACAGACACCATTACAACAGGTAGAGAACTACAGACATCATTATAACAGGTAGAGAACTACAGACATCATTATAACAGGTGGAGGACTACAGACACCGTTATAACAGGTAGAGAACTACAGACATCATTATAACAGGTAGAGAACTACAGACACCATTATAACAGGTAGAGAACTACAGACACCATAATAACAGGTAGAGAACTACAGACACCATAATAACAGTTAGAGAACTACAGACATCATTATAACAGGTGGAGGACTACAGACATGATTATTACAGGTAGAGAACTACATACACCATAATAACAGTTAGAGAACTACAGACATCATTATAACAGGTAGAGAACTACAGACATCATTATAACAGGTAGAGAACTACAGACACCATTATAACAGGTAGAGAACTACAGACACCATAATAACAGGTAGAGAACTACAGACACCATAATAACAGTTAGAGAACTACAGACATCATTATAACAGGTAGAGAACTACAGACACCATAATAACAGTTAGAGAACTACAGACATCATTATAACAGGTGGAGGACTACAGACATCATTATAACAGGTAGAGAACTACAGACACCATAATAACAGTTAGAGAACTACAGACATCATTATAACAGGTAGAGAACTACAGACACCATTATAACAGGTGGAGGACTACAGACACCATTATAACAGGTAGAGAACTACAGACACCATAATAACAGGTAGAGAACTACAGACACCATAATAACAGGTAGAGAACTACATACATCATTATAACAGGTAGAGGACTACAGACACCATTATAACAGGTAGAGAACTACAGACACCATTATAACAGGTAGAGAAGTACAGACACCATTATAACAGGTGGAGGACTACAGACACCAGTATAACAGGTAGAGAACTACAGACACCATTATAACAGGTAGAGGACTACAGACACTATTATAACAGGAGTACTACAGACACCATTATAACAGGTAGAGAACTACAGACACCATTATAACAGGTAGAGGACTACAGACACTATTATAACAGGTGGAGGACTACAGACACCATTATAACAGGAGTACTACAGACACCATTATAACAGGTAGAGAACTACAGACACCATTATAACAGGTAGAGAAGTACAGACACCATTATAACAGGTGGAGGACTACAGACACCATTATAACAGGTAGAGAAGTACAGACACCATTATAACAGGTAGAGAACTACAGACACCATTATAACAGGTAGAGAAGTACAGACACCATTATAACAGGTGGAGGACTACAGACACCATTATAACAGGTAGAGAACTACAGACACCATAATAACAGGTAGAGAACTAAAGACACCATTATAACAGGGGAACTACAGAAACCATAATAACAGGTAGAGAACTACAGACACCATTATAACAGGTAGAGGACTACAGACACCATAATAACAGTTAGAGAACTACAGACATCATTATAACAGGTAGAGAACTACAGACACCATAATAACAGTTAGAGAACTACAGACATCATTATAACAGGTGGAGGACTACAGACATCATTATAACAGGTAGAGAACTACAGACACCATAATAACAGTTAGAGAACTACAGACATCATTATAACAGGTAGAGAACTACAGACACCATTATAACAGGTGGAGGACTACAGACACCATTATAACAGGTAGAGAACTACAGACACCATAATAACAGGTAGAGAACTACAGACACCATAATAACAGGTAGAGAACTACATACATCATTATAACAGGTAGAGGACTACAGACACCATTATAACAGGTAGAGAACTACAGACACCATTATAACAGGTAGAGAAGTACAGACACCATTATAACAGGTGGAGGACTACAGACACCAGTATAACAGGTAGAGAACTACAGACACCATTATAACAGGTAGAGGACTACAGACACTATTATAACAGGAGTACTACAGACACCATTATAACAGGTAGAGAACTACAGACACCATTATAACAGGTAGAGGACTACAGACACTATTATAACAGGTGGAGGACTACAGACACCATTATAACAGGAGTACTACAGACACCATTATAACAGGTAGAGAACTACAGACACCATTATAACAGGTAGAGAAGTACAGACACCATTATAACAGGTGGAGGACTACAGACACCATTATAACAGGTAGAGAAGTACAGACACCATTATAACAGGTAGAGAACTACAGACACCATTATAACAGGTAGAGAAGTACAGACACCATTATAACAGGTGGAGGACTACAGACACCATTATAACAGGTAGAGAACTACAGACACCATAATAACAGGTAGAGAACTAAAGACACCATTATAACAGGGGAACTACAGAAACCATAATAACAGGTAGAGAACTACAGACACCATTATAACAGGTAGAGGACTACAGACACCATTATAACAGGTAGAGTACTACAGACACCATTATAACAGGTACAGAACTACAGACACCATTATAACAGGTAGAGAACTACAGACACCATTATAACAGGGGAACTACAGACACCATTATAAAAGGTAGAGGACTACAGACACCATTATAACAGGTAGAGAACTACAGACACCATAATAACAGGTAGAGAACTACAGACACCATTATAACAGGTAGAGTACTACAGACACCATTATAACAGGAGTACTACAGACACCATTATAACAGGTAGAGAACTACAGACACCATTATAACAGGTGGAGGACTACAGACACCATTATAACAGGTAGAGAACTACAGACACCATTATAACAGGTAGAGAACTACAGACACCAGTATAACAGGTAGAGAACTACAGACACCATAATAACAGGTAGAGAACTACAGACACCATAATAACAGTTAGAGAACTACAGACATCATTATAACAGGTAGAGAACTACAGACACCATAATAACAGTTAGAGAACTACAGACATCATTATAACAGGTGGAGGACTACAGACATCATTATAACAGGTAGAGAACTACAGACACCATAATAACAGTTAGAGAACTACAGACATCATTATAACAGGTAGAGAACTACAGACACCATTATAACAGGTGGAGGACTACAGACACCATTATAACAGGTAGAGAACTACAGACACCATAATAACAGGTAGAGAACTACAGACACCATAATAACAGGTAGAGAACTACATACATCATTATAACAGGTAGAGGACTACAGACACCATTATAACAGGTAGAGAACTACAGACACCATTATAACAGGTAGAGAAGTACAGACACCATTATAACAGGTGGAGGACTACAGACACCAGTATAACAGGTAGAGAACTACAGACACCATTATAACAGGTAGAGGACTACAGACACTATTATAACAGGAGTACTACAGACACCATTATAACAGGTAGAGAACTACAGACACCATTATAACAGGTAGAGGACTACAGACACTATTATAACAGGTGGAGGACTACAGACACCATTATAACAGGAGTACTACAGACACCATTATAACAGGTAGAGAACTACAGACACCATTATAACAGGTAGAGAAGTACAGACACCATTATAACAGGTGGAGGACTACAGACACCATTATAACAGGTAGAGAAGTACAGACACCATTATAACAGGTAGAGAACTACAGACACCATTATAACAGGTAGAGAAGTACAGACACCATTATAACAGGTGGAGGACTACAGACACCATTATAACAGGTAGAGAACTACAGACACCATAATAACAGGTAGAGAACTAAAGACACCATTATAACAGGGGAACTACAGAAACCATAATAACAGGTAGAGAACTACAGACACCATTATAACAGGTAGAGGACTACAGACACCATTATAACAGGTAGAGTACTACAGACACCATTATAACAGGTACAGAACTACAGACACCATTATAACAGGTAGAGAACTACAGACACCATTATAACAGGGGAACTACAGACACCATTATAAAAGGTAGAGGACTACAGACACCATTATAACAGGTAGAGAACTACAGACACCATAATAACAGGTAGAGAACTACAGACACCATTATAACAGGTAGAGTACTACAGACACCATTATAACAGGAGTACTACAGACACCATTATAACAGGTAGAGAACTACAGACACCATTATAACAGGTAGAGGACTACAGACACCAGTATAACAGGTGGAGGACTACAGACACCATTATAACAGGTAGAGAACTACAGACACCATTATAACAGGTAGAGAACTACAGACACCAGTATAACAGGTAGAGAAGTACAGACACCATTATAACAGGTGGAGGACTACAGACACCATTATAACAGGTAGAGAACTACAGACACCAGTATAACAGGTAGAGAAGTACAGACACCATTATAAAAGGTGGAGGACTACAGACACCATTATAACAGCTAGAGAACTACAGACACCATTACAACAGCTAGAGAACTACAGACACCATTATAACAGCTAGAGAACTACAGACACCATTACAACAGCTAGAGAACTACAGACACCAGTATAACAGGTGGAGAACTACAGACACCGTTATAACAGGTAGAGAACTACAGACATCATTATAACAGGTAGAGAACTACAGACACCATTATAACAGGTAGAGGACTACAGACACCATTATAACAGGGGGAGGACTACAGACATCATTATAACAGGTAGAGAACTACAGACACCATTATAACAGGTAGAGAACTACAGACATCATTATAACAGGGGGAGGACTACAGACACCATTATAACAGGTAGAGAACGACAGACACCATTATAACAGGTAGAGAAGTACAGACACCATTATAACAGGTGGAGGACTACAGACACCATTATAACAGGTAGAGAAGTACAGACACCATTATAACAGGTAGAGAACTACAGACACCATTATAACAGGTAGAGAAGTACAGACACCATTATAACAGGTGGAGGACTACAGACACCATTATAACAGGTAGAGAACTACAGACACCATAATAACAGGTAGAGAACTAAAGACACCATTATAACAGGGGAACTACATAAACCATAATAACAGGTAGAGAACTACAGACACCATTATAACAGGTAGAGGACTACAGACACCATTATAACAGGGGGAGGACTACAGACACCATTATAACAGGTAGAGAACTACAGACACCATTATAACAGGTAGAGAACTACAGACACCATTATAACAGGTAGAGAAGTACAGACACCATTATAACAGGTGGAGGACTACAGACACCATTATAACAGGTAGAGAACTACAGACACCATAATAACAGGTAGAGAACTAAAGACACCATTATAACAAAGGGAACTACAGAAACCATAATAACAGGTAGAGAACTACAGACACCATTATAACAGGTAGAGGACTACAGACACCATTATAACAGGAGTACTACAGACACCATTATAACAGGTACAGAACTACAGACACCATTATAACAGGTAGAGAACTACAGACACCATTATAACAGGGGAACTACAGACACCATTATAAAAGGTAGAGGACTACAGACACCATTATAACAGGTACAGAACTACAGACACCATTATAACAGGTAGAGAACTACAGACACCATTATAACAGGGGAACTACAGACACCATTATAAAAGGTAGAGGACTACAGACACCATTATAACAGGTAGAGAACTACAGACACCATAATAACAGGTAGAGAACTACAGACACCATTATAACAGGTAGAGTACTACAGACACCATTATAACAGGAGTACTACAGACACCATTATAACAGGTAGTGAACTACAGACACCATTATAACAGGTAGAGGACTACAGACACCAGTATAACAGGTGGAGGACTACAGACACCATTATAACAGGTAGAGAACTACAGACACCATTATAACAGGTAGAGAACTACAGACACCAGCATAACAGGTAGAGAAGTACAGACACCATTATAACAGGTGGAGGACTACAGACACCATTATAACAGCTAGAGAACTACAGACACCATTACAACAGCTAGAGAACTACAGACACCAGTATAACAGCTAGAGAACTACAGACACCAGTATAACAGGTGGAGAACTACAGACACCGTTATAACAGGTAGAGAACTACAGACATCATTATAACAGGTAGAGGACTACAGACACCATTATAACAGGTAGAGGACTACAGACACCATTATAACAGGGGGAGGACTACAGACATCATTATAACAGGTAGAGAACTACAGACACCATTATAACAGGTAGAGAACTACAGACATCATTATAACAGGTAGAGAACGACAGACACCATTATAACAGGTAGAGAAGTACAGACACCATTATAACAGGTGGAGGACTACAGACACCATTATAACAGGTAGAGAAGTACAGACACCATTATAACAGGTAGAGAACTACAGACACCATTATAACAGGTAGAGAAGTACAGACACCATTATAACAGGTGGAGGACTACAGACACCATTATAACAGGTAGAGAACTACAGACACCATAATAACAGGTAGAGAACTAAAGACACCATTATAACAGGGGAACTACAGAAACCATAATAACAGGTAGAGAACTACAGACACCATTATAACAGGTAGAGGACTACAGACACCATTATAACAGGAGTACTACAGACACCATTATAACAGGTACAGAACTACAGACACCATTATAACAGGTAGAGAACTACAGACACCATTATAACAGGGGAACTACAGACACCATTATAAAAGGTAGAGGACTACAGACACCATTATAACAGGTAGAGAACTACAGACACCATAATAACAGGTAGAGAACTACAGACACCATTATAACAGGTAGAGTACTACAGACACCATTATAACAGGAGTACTACAGACACCATTATAACAGGTAGAGAACTACAGACACCATTATAACAGGTAGAGGACTACAGACACCAGTATAACAGGTGGAGGACTACAGACACCATTATAACAGGTAGAGAACTACAGACACCATTATAACAGGTAGAGAACTACAGACACCAGTATAACAGGTAGAGAAGTACAGACACCATTATAACAGGTGGAGGACTACAGACACCATTATAACAGCTAGAGAACTACAGACACCATTACAACAGCTAGAGAACTACAGACACCAGTATAACAGCTAGAGAACTACAGACACCAGTATAACAGGTGGAGGACTACAGACACCGTTATAACAGGTAGAGAACTACAGACATCATTATAACAGGTAGAGAACTACAGACACCATTATAACAGGTAGAGGACTACAGACACCATTATAACAGGGGGAGGACTACAGACACCATTATAACAGGTAGAGAACTACAGACACCATTATAACAGGTAGAGAACTACAGACACCATTATAACAGGTAGAGAAGTACAGACACCATTATAACAGGTGGAGGACTACAGACACCATTATAACAGGTAGAGAACTACAGACACCATAATAACAGGTAGAGAACTAAAGACACCATTATAACAGGGGAACTACAGAAACCATAATAACAGGTAGAGAACTACAGACACCATTATAACAGGTAGAGGACTACAGACACCATTATAACAGGAGTACTACAGACACCATTATAACAGGTACAGAACTACAGACACCATTATAACAGGTAGAGAACTACAGACACCATTATAACAGGGGAACTACAGACACCATTATAAAAGGTAGAGGACTACAGACACCATTATAACAGGTAGAGAACTACAGACACCATAATAACAGGTAGAGAACTACAGACACCATTATAACAGGTAGAGTACTACAGACACCATTATAACAGGAGTACTACAGACACCATTATAACAGGTAGAGAACTACAGACACCATTATAACAGGTAGAGGACTACAGACACCAGTAGAACAGGTGGAGGACTACAGACACCATTATAACAGGTAGAGAACTACAGACACCATTATAACAGGTAGAGAACTACAGACACCAGTATAACAGGTAGAGAAGTACAGACACCATTATAACAGGTGGAGGACTACAGACACCATTATAACAGCTAGAGAACTACAGACACCATTACAACAGCTAGAGAACTACAGACACCAGTATAACAGCTAGAGAACTACAGACACCAGTATAACAGGTGGAGGACTACAGACACCGTTATAACAGGTAGAGAACTACAGACATCATTATAACAGGTAGAGAACTACAGACACCATTATAACAGGTAGAGGACTACAGACACCATTATAACAGGGGGAGGACTACAGACACCATTATAACAGGTAGAGAACTACAGACACCATTATAACAGGTAGAGAACTACAGACACCATTATAACAGGTAGAGAAGTACAGACACCATTATAACAGGTGGAGGACTACAGACACCATTATAACAGGTAGAGAACTACAGACACCATAATAACAGGTAGAGAACTAAAGACACCATTATAACAGGGGAACTACAGAAACCATAATAACAGGTAGAGAACTACAGACACCATTATAACAGGTAGAGGACTACAGACACCATTATAACAGGAGTACTACAGACACCATTATAACAGGTACAGAACTACAGACACCATTATAACAGGTAGAGAACTACAGACACCATTATAACAGGGGAACTACAGACACCATTATAACAGGTAGAGAACTACAGACACCATTATAACAGGTAGAGAACTACAGACACCAGTATAACAGGTAGAGAAGTACAGACACCATTATAACAGGTGGAGGACTACAGACACCATTATAACAGGTAGAGAACTACAGACACCATAATAACAGGTAGAGAACTACAGACACCATTATAACAGGTAGAGTACTACAGACACCATTATAACAGGAGTACTACAGACACCATTATAACAGGTAGAGAACTACAGACACCATTATAACAGGTAGAGGACTACAGACACCAGTAGAACAGGTGGAGGACTACAGACACCATTATAACAGGTAGAGAACTACAGACACCATTATAACAGGTAGAGAACTACAGACACCAGTATAACAGGTAGAGAAGTACAGACACCATTATAACAGGTGGAGGACTACAGACACCATTATAACAGCTAGAGAACTACAGACACCATTACAACAGCTAGAGAACTACAGACACCAGTATAACAGCTAGAGAACTACAGACACCAGTATAACAGGTGGAGGACTACAGACACCGTTATAACAGGTAGAGAACTACAGACATCATTATAACAGGTAGAGAACTACAGACACCATTATAACAGGTAGAGGACTACAGACACCATTATAACAGGGGGAGGACTACAGACACCATTATAACAGGTAGAGAACTACAGACACCATTATAACAGGTAGAGAACTACAGACACCATTATAACAGGTAGAGAAGTACAGACACCATTATAACAGGTGGAGGACTACAGACACCATTATAACAGGTAGAGAACTACAGACACCATAATAACAGGTAGAGAACTAAAGACACCATTATAACAGGGGAACTACAGAAACCATAATAACAGGTAGAGAACTACAGACACCATTATAACAGGTAGAGGACTACAGACACCATTATAACAGGAGTACTACAGACACCATTATAACAGGTACAGAACTACAGACACCATTATAACAGGTAGAGAACTACAGACACCATTATAACAGGGGAACTACAGACACCATTATAAAAGGTAGAGGACTACAGACACCATTATAACAGGTAGAGAACTACAGACACCATAATAACAGGTAGAGAACTACAGACACCATTATAACAGGTAGAGTACTACAGACACCATTATAACAGGAGTACTACAGACACCATTATAACAGGTAGAGAACTACAGACACCATTATAACAGGTAGAGGACTACAGACACCAGTAGAACAGGTGGAGGACTACAGACACCATTATAACAGGTAGAGAACTACAGACACCATTATAACAGGTAGAGAACTACAGACACCAGTATAACAGGTAGAGAAGTACAGACACCATTATAACAGGTGGAGGACTACAGACACCATTATAACAGCTAGAGAACTACAGACACCATTACAACAGCTAGAGAACTACAGACACCAGTATAACAGCTAGAGAACTACAGACACCAGTATAACAGGTGGAGGACTACAGACACCGTTATAACAGGTAGAGAACTACAGACATCATTATAACAGGTAGAGAACTACAGACACCATTATAACAGGTAGAGGACTACAGACACCATTATAACAGGGGGAGGACTACAGACACCATTATAACAGGTAGAGAACTACAGACACCGTTATAACAGGTAGAGAACTACAGACATCATTATAACAGGTAGAGAACTACAAACACCATTATAACAGGTGGAGGACTACAGACACCATTATAACAGGTAGAGGTTATTTTCTTTTCTGTATGAAGAGGAAGTCATGACTTGTTACACACTTGCTAGACAAAATCAGCTCACTGACACACACACAGACACAGACACACACACACACACAGAACTACAGAATCAGTTCACTTGCACCATGTGAGGTCATGTGACTGGAGAGTCATATCCCTCTGAATGTTTGTGTTCTCCATGTCTCAAACTGATTAATTTACGTCTTCTCAATAATGGTGGACAGGTGCAGCAACTGTTATAGGGGATTAGGATGGGTACTCAGATATACTGAGAGAGAGAGGAAACACACTACCTGCATGGTGTTGAATTGAGTGGAGAGAAAGAGGTGGTATTTTCAGAGTCAGACACAGTGGTGTTTTAATGAGGATCTCTGGGACTGTGCTGTGGTTTGGCCCCAAGGTTTAATGCTGACACCCCCCTAACCCTCACCACCTTACTTCTCACATTACAAATGTGAAAAAAAAGAAAAAAGAAAATAGCACACACTAAAAACACACACACTGAAAACACACACTCTAAAAACACTGAACACAGCAACACTAAAAACACTGAACACACACACACTAAAAACACACACCGCACACGCACACACACACACACACACACACACACACACACACACACACACACACACACACACACACACACACACACACACACACACACACACACACACACACACACACACACAGCTCTCTCTGTTGTTAACAGAGAACATAACTGGTTGAGAACTAGAGGGACTGGGTCTCCACTAGGAGAAAAACATTGTTTGTTTTTTATAGTGTGAAAAGTAAAGTAAGCAAACAAGTAGTCTGTCTGAGAACTCCTGGCCAGGAGGGGACCAGATGTACCCATTGATCATTTACAGTCTGAAAACCACTAATTAGTGGTGGTTCTGTCATTTCCAGCTGTTTCTCAGAAACTGATAAAACTTCTGTCAAAAGTAAGGTATATGATTACTATTATATACAACATCGGTCTAAAGTTTTAGAACACCTACTCATTCAAGGTTTTCTCTTCATTATTACTATTTTCTACATTGTAGAATAATAGTGAAGACATCAACACTATGAAATAACACATATGGAATAATGTAGTTACCTCAAAAGTATTCAACAAATCAAAATATATTTTATATTTGAGATTCTTCAAATAGACACTCTTTGCCTTGATGACAGTTTTGCACACTCTTGGCATTCTCTCAACCAGCTTCATGAGGTAGTCACTTGGAATGCATTTCAATTAATTAACAGGTGTGCCTTCTTTAAAGTTAATGTGTGGAATTTTTATCCTTCTTAATGCGTTTGAGCCTCAGTTGTGTTGTGACAGGGAAATGGCCCTATTTGGTAAACGACCAAGTCCATATTATGGCAAGAAAAGCTCAAATAAACAAAGAGAAACAACAGTCCATCATTACTTTAAGACATGAAGGTCAGTCAATACAGAAAATGTCAAGAACTTTGATGTTCTTCAAGTGCGGTCGATAAAACCATCCAGCGCTATGATGAAACTGGCTCTCATGAGGACCGCCACAGGAAAGGAAGACCCAGAGTTACATCTGCTGCAGAGGATCAGTTCATTAGAGAGTTAACTGGCTCTCATGAGGACCACCGCAGGAATGGAAGAGTTACCTCTGTGTCACGACTTCCGGAGAAGTCGGTCCCTCTCCTTGTTCGGCGGCCGACCTCACCGACCTCACCGACCTTCTAGCCATCGCTGATCCATTTTCTATTTGGTTTTGTCTTCCTTGACACCTGGTTCCAATCATACCGATTCCATGTTGTGTATTTTACCCTCTGTTTCCCCTCATGTCGGTGATTGTTTGTTGTATGTTATGTTCTGGTGTGCGACGGGTTTTGTACCCACTTTAATTATTTTGTATATTGTTGTTTTCTGAGTTTTTTAGGCATTTATTAAACTGCTCCGTTTATACCAAGTTCGTTCTCCTGCGCCTGACTCCCCTGCCACCAACACCCATTACACTCTGCTGCAGAGGATTAGTTCATTAGAGTTACCAGCCTCAGAATTGTTTTATTTAACCCTTATTTTAAACACATTCTCATTGACAACCTGGGGAATAGTTCAAGGGGAGAGGAGGGGGGATGAATATATGCTTCACAGAGTTCAAGTAACAGACACATCTCAACATCAACTGTTCAGGAGCAGGCCTGCATGGTTGAAATGTTGCAAAGAAACCACTACTAAAGGACAACAAAAAGAAGAAGAGACTTGCTTTGGTCTGGAGACTTGCTTTGGTCTGGAATCCAGGATCCAACCACCATCTTGTGAGATGTGTGTGGATGAACGGATGATCTCTGCATGTTTATTTCCCACAGTGAAGCATGGAGGAAGAGGTGTTATGGTGTGGGGTGCTTTGCTGGTGGCACTATCTGTGATTTATTTAGAATTTAAGGCACACTTAACCAGCCTGTCTACCAGAGCATTCTGCAGCGATACTCCATCCCATCTGGTTTGGGCTTAGTGGGACTATCATTTGTTTTTCAACAGGACAAGACCCGGCACACCTCCAGGCTGTGTAAGGGCTATTTTACCAAGAAGGAGAGTGATGGAGTGCTGCATCAGATGACCTGGCCTCCATAATCACCCATGACCTCACCCATGACCTCAACCCAATTGAGATTAACCTGTTGGATCTCTAGGGGCGCCATTTCATTTTTGGGAAAAAACGTTCCCGTTTTAAGAGCGATATTTTGTCACGAAAAGATGCTCGACTATGCATATTAGTTTTGGAAAGAAAACACTCTGAAGTTTCAGAATCTGCAAAGATATTGTCTGTAAGTGCCCCAGAACTCATTCTACAGGCGAAACCAAGATGAAACGTCAAACAGGAAATGAGCAGAATTTCTGAAGCTCTGTTTTCTAATGTCTCCTTATATGGCTGTGAATGCGACAGGAATAAGCTTAGACCTTCTGCCGTTTCCCCAAGATGTCGGCAGCATTGTGACGTATTTGTAGGCATATCATTGGAAGATTGACCATAAGAGACTACATTTTCCAAGTGTCCGCCTGGTGTCCTGCGTCGAAATTGGTGCGCAAAGCCAGGTGCAAGTATTTTTCCATTTGATTGAGAGGAGAAACCATGCTTCCACGAACGATATATCATCGAAGAGATATGTGAAAAACACCTTGAGGGTTGATTCTAAACAACGTTTGCCATGTTTTCAGTCGATATTATGGAGTTAATTTGGAAAAAAGTTCGCGTTTTGAGGACTGAATTTTCGTTTTTTTTTGGTAGCCAAATGTGATGTACAAAACGGAGCTATTTCTAATACACAAAGAATCTTTTTGGAAAAACTGAGCATTTGCTATCTAACTGAGAGTCTCCTCATTGAAAACATCCGAAGTTCTTCAAAGGTAAATTATTTTATTTGAAGGCTTTTATGTTTTTGTTGAAATGTTGCTGGATGCTAACGCTAATACTAACGCTAAATGCTACGCTAGCTAGCTACTTTTACACAAATTATTGTTTTCCTATGGTTGAGAAGTATATTTTGAAAATCTGAGATGACAGTGTTGTTTACAAAAGGCTAAGCTTGAGAGATGGCATATTTATTTCATTTCATTTGTGATTTTCATGAATAGTTAACGTTGCGTTATGGTAATGAGCTTGAGTCTGTATTCACGATCCCGGATCCGGGATGGGGAGATCAGAGAGGTTGGGATGTGTCGAACCGTAAAGTGAAAGAAAAGCAGCCAACAAGTGCTCAGCATATGTGGGAACTCCTTCAAGACTGATGGGAAAAGCATTCCAGGTGAAGCTGGTTGAGAGAATGCCAAGAGTGTGCAAAGCTGTCATCAAGGCAAAGGGTGGCTATTTGAAGAATCTTAAATATAAAATATATTTTGATATGTTTAACACTTTTTTGGTTACTACATGATTGCATATGTGTTATTTCATAGTTTTGATGTTTTCCCTATTATTCTACAATGTAGAAAATATAAAAAAATAAAGAAAACCCTTGAATGATTAGATGATCTTGAAGTGTAAGTCTATGGAAGGGGAAGGGGGTACAGTTGAAGTCGGAAGTTTATTTCAAGGCCTACCTTCAAACTCAGTGCCTCTATGCTTGACATCATAGGAACATTAAAAGAAATCAGCCAAGACCTCCACAAGTCTGGTTCATCGTTGGGAGCAATTTCCAAAAGCCTGAAGGTACCACGTTCATATGTACAAACAATAGTATGCAAGTATAAACACCATGGGACCACACAGATGTCATACTGCTCAGGAAGGAGACGCATTCTGTCTCCTAGAGATGAACGTACTTTGGTGCAAAAAGTGCAAATCAATCCCAAAACAACAGCAAAGGACCTTGTGAAGATGCTGGAGGAAACAGGTTCAAAAGTACCTATATCCACAGTAAAACGAGTCCTATATCGACATAACCTGAAAGGCCACTCAGCAAGGAAGAAGCCTTCTCCAAAACCGCCATAAAAAAGCCAGACTACGGTTTGCAACTGCACATGGGGACAAAGATCATACTTTTTGGAGAAATGTCCTCTGGTCTGATGAAACAAAAGTAGAACTGTTTGGCCATAATGACCATCGTTATGTTTGGAGGAAAAGGGCGAGGATTGCAAGCCGAGGAACACCATCCCAACCGTGAAGCTCCGGGGTGGCAGCATCATGTTGTGGGGGTGCTTTGCTGCAGGAGGGGCTGGTGCACTTCACAAAATAGATGGCGTCCTGAGAAAGGAAAATTATGTGGATATATTGAAGCAACATCTCAAGACATCAGTCAGGAAGTTAAAGCTTGGTCGCAAATGGGTCTTCCAAATGGACAATGACCCCAAGCATACTTCCAAAGTTGTGGCAAAATGGCTTAAGGACAACAACGTCAAGGTATTGGGGTGGCCATCACAAAGCCATGACCTCAATCCTATTGAAAATTTGTGGGCCGAACTGAAAAAGCGTGTGCGAGCAAGGATCCTACAAACCTGACTCAGTTACACCAGCTCTGTCAGGAGGAATGGGCCAAAACCCAACTCATTGTGGGAAGCTTGTGGAAGGCTACCCAAAACATTTGACCCAAGTTAAACAATTTAAAGGCAACGCTACCAAATACTAATTGAGTGTATGTAATCTTCTGACCCATTGGGAATTTAACGAAATAAATAAAAGCTGAAATAAATCATTCTCTCTACTATTATTCTGACATTTCACATTCTTAAAATAAAGTGGTGATCCTAACTGACCTAAGACTGTGCATTTTTACTAGGATTAAATGTCAGGAATTGTGAAAAATTGAGTTTAAATGTATTTGGCTAAGGTTTATGTAAACTTACGACTTCAACTGTATATACAGCATATATATATATATATATATATATATATATATATATTTTTTTTTTTTTTTAGGGGGTTAATCAGCTTTAAAATTGCAGATATATTTTTAGCTTCCATCAATGTAATTGTGTGCAGGAACGTAATTCTTACCTTTCCCATAGAAGAACTTGTGGTAGTAGAATGCTCCCAGATCAATATGTTCTATAATGTATCTCTTCACCTTCTCTCTGTGTATAGGCTGGTTCTCTCTAGGGACCTCCAACACCGACACCCCAGCGTTGGTACAGTGGGACGAGAGGGAGGACTCGAAGCTGCAGCTCTCTCCTCCACCACTGTAAGAGGCGCTGTTAGCCCTGGAGAGACTGATTCTGCGCTCCCCTTCTCCACCGATCTCATTACGGAAGTGGGGGCACCCCAGGACTAGTCTGTTGTTCTTCCCGTCGCCCTCGTCCTGGTCCAGGTTCTCTTTGGGGTTCAGGTCCTCTCGGGAGCCCAGAGGAGACTCAAACATGGAGGTACTGGTAGTTCCACTACTAAGACCACCTCCTTGCCCTCCCTCTGCCCCCAGTCCTACCCCTGTCCCCGGGCCACCTCCCGGCCCAAGTCCTGGTCCTAAACCTGGAGCTCCACTACCCCCTCTGGCTCCAGGTTGGTACTGTGAAGCAGCCGAGGCCCCAGTGGTTGTGTTCTTCCTCTGGCTGAGAGTGGCCCTACTGGCCACAGCCTCACTGATGTTAAACAGGACACTCTGCACGTCGTAGTGGGCAAAACACTTCTGGAAGCTGAGGGGTCTCCTGTCATCCTGATCCAGAGACAGCCTGAACCCATCTCCTACACAATCAGACACACAATTCCCTGACATTTAAATGGTGCTGGCAACAATAAGCGGAATATGCAGACAGAATCAGAGTTGAGATAGAATTGAAACATAATCTAGATACAGTGGAAATTGGCAGGTGGTTAAACAGCCTGAACCGTCACCTTCAATAATAACAACATTATTAATACTTTTTATTTATAACACGCTTTTCATTGAAAGATGTAAAGTGCTCCACGCATTAAAAACTAGACACATAGACCTCTACAGACCTTCGCTCTTGATGGTCCTCAGCTTCCTGAACATAGAGGTCTCAGATGAGTCAGACTTCAGGCGTCCCATGAAGTTCTTCTCTCTCTCTCTGGAGTAGAAGATGGAGGGATCCACGTAGTCGTACCCTGCCATCCTCACTATCTCCCCTCTGGAGATCTGGGTGGCCGTCTGCAGCACAAAGGGATAGCAACCATTATAGTCCTTGATGGGACAAATGTAGAGACAGAGAGAGAGACACACACATAGAGAGAGAGAAAGAGAGAGAGAGAGAGAGAGAGAGAGAGAGAGAGAGAGAGAGAGAGAGAGAGAGAGAGAGAGAGAGAGAGAGAGAGAGAGAGAGAGAGAGAGAGAGAGAGAGAAAAAAATAGAGAGAAAAAGAGAGAGAGAGAGAGCAGGAACTCAAAGGCAGGAAATTGGACTTCACCAAAGAAATCAGAATACAGACAATGTCATCCTACAAGAAACCTGGTATATAGGATACGGACCCACTGGTTGCCCTCAAGGTTACAGAGAGCTGGAAGTCCCATCCACTAAACTACCAGGTGTGAAACAGGGAAGGGACTCAGGGGGTATGCTAATTTGTTATTGAGAAGGAACTAACTCAGTCTATTGAATTAATCAAAACAGGCACATTTTACATTTGGCTAGAAATTCAAAAGGAAATGATCTCAACAGAGAAAAGTGTCATCCTGTGTGCCACCTACAGTATATCCCCACACTAGAATCCCCATCCTGGAGGGGGAAATCAATCATTTCCAGGCCCAGGGACATGTACTAGTCTGTGGAGACCTAAAAGCCAGAACTGGACAAGAACCTGACACCCTCAGCACACAGGGGGACAAACACCTGCCTGGAGGTGACAGCATTCCCTCCCCCATATGCCCTCCTAGACACAACTACGACAACATAACGTACCAAAACCGGTCATAACTCCTGCAGCTCTGTTACATCCTGGGTATGTACATAGTCAATGGTAGGTTTCGAGGGGACTCCTATGGTAGGTACACCTACAGCTCATCTCTTGGCAATAGTGCTGTAGACTACTTTATCATTGACCTCAACCCAGAGTCTCTCAGAGCGTTCAGTCAGTCCACTGATACCCTATTAAATCACAGCAAAATCACACTCTACTTGAACAGAGCAATACTCAATCATGAGGCATCAAAGTCAAAGAAACGGAATAATATTAAGAAATGCTATAGATGGAAGGGAAGTATTGTGGAAAATTACCCCAAAATAATTAGGCAACAAATTATTTTGCTTCTAGACAACTTCCTGGGCAAAACGTTTCACTGTAATAGTGAAGGTGTAAACTTGGCAGTAGAAAACCTAGACAGTATATTTGACCTCTCAGCTTCCCTATCAAATCTAAAATTGCCAAGGTGAGAACCTTAGAAAATTAAGAACAATGACAAATGGTTTGACTAAGAATGCAAAAACCTAAGAAAGAAATGGAGAAACCTATCCAACCAAAAACGTAGACCCAGAAAACCTGAGTCTATGGTGAATCACTAAAACAATACCAAAATACACTCCGGAAACACAAGGAAAACCTGAGTCGATGGTGAATCACTAAAACAATACCAAAATACACTCCGGAAACAGAAGGAAAACCTGAGTCGATGGTGAATCACTAAAACAATACCAAAATACACTCCGGAAACAGAAGGAAAACCTGAGTCGATGGTGAATCACTAAAACAATACCAAAATACACTCCGGAAACAGAAGGAAAACCTGAGTCGATGGTGAATCACTAAAACAATACCAAAATACACTCCGGAAACAGAAGGAACAGCACGTCAGATGTAAATGAAGAAAATCTAGAATCTAACCACTTCTGGGAAAATTGGAAAACACTAAACAAACAACAATACGGAGAGTTATATATCTAAAACAGAGATTTATGGATAAACCACTTCTCCAATCTATTTGGCGCTATAACAAAGAATAAACAGCAAAAACATAGACATGATCAATTACAAATTATATAATCAACTATTAAAGGCTACCTGAACCCACTTGCCACGGATCGAACCCCGGTACTGCTGCTCATTCCGTTCTCCAGCTCCGGCGGTCTACGTCACCGGCCTTCTAGTTGTCACTGAACTGGATTCATTACCACCCGGACTGTCTTGTCACATTAACCTGGTTCCCATTCCCCCTGATTAGTATGTGTATACAGTTGAAGTCAGGTTTACATACACTTAGGTTGGAGTCATTAAAACTCGTTTTTCAACCACTCCACAAATTTCTTGCTAACAAACTATAGTTTTGGCAAGTCGGTTAGGACATCTACTTTGTGCATGACACAAGTAATTTTTCCAACAATTGTTTACATATAGATTATTTCACTTATAATTCACTGTATAACAATTCCAGTGGATCAGAAGTTTACATATACTAAGTTGACTGTGACTTTAACAACTTGGAAAATTCCAGAAAATGTCATGGCTTTAGAAGCTTCTGATAGGGTAATTGACATAATTTGAGTCAATTGGAGGTGTACCTGTGGATGTATTTCAAGGTCAACCTTCAAACTCAGTGCTCCATTGCTTGACATCATGAGAAAATCTAAAGAAATCAGGCCAAAAAAACACTGTAGACCTCCACAAGTCTGGTTCATCATTGGGAGCAATTTCCAAACGCCTGAAGGTACCAGGTTCATCTGTACAAACATTAGTACGCAACTATAAACACCATGGGACGACACAACCGTCATACCGCTCAGGAAGAAGACTCCTAGACTCCTAGTCTCCTAGAGATGAAAGTACTTTGATGCAAAAAGTGCAAATCAATCCCAGAACAACAGCAAAGGACCTTGTGAAGATGCTGGAGGAAACACGTACACAAGTATCTTAATCCACAGTAAAACGAGTCCTATATCCACAAAACCTGAAAGGCCGCTCAGCAAGGAAGAAGCCACTGCTCCAAAACCACCATAAAAAAGCCAGACTACGGTTTGCAACTGCACATGGGGACAAAGATTGTACTTTTTAGAGAAATGCCCACTGGTCTGATGAAACAGAAATATAACTTTTTGGCCATAATGACCATCGTTATGTTTGGAGGACAAAGGGGGAGGCTTGCAAGCCGAAGAACACCATCCCAACCGTGAAGCACGGAGGTGGCAGCATCATGTTGTGGGGGTGCTTTGCTGCAGGAGGGACTAGTGCACTTCACAAAATAGATGGCATCATGAGAGAAGAAAATTATGTAGATATATTGAAGCAACATCTCAAGACATCAGTCAGGAAGTTAAAGCTTGGTTGCAAATGGGTCTTCCAAATGTACAATGATCCCAAGCATACTTCCAAAGTTGTGGCAAAATAGCTCTTTGAGGGCATGGCAGATTTACGCCCCCTTTGGAGAAATTGGGTACCCCTAGTAAACTGAAAAAAAAAAAATTGCTAATATATGCATATAATAATTATTATTGGATAGAAAACACTCTAAAGCTTCTAAAATCGTTGGAATTATGTCTGTAAGTATAGCAGAACTCACAGGGCATGCATTCTTCCAAACTAGTTTTTGTGGTCAAGAAAGTTGGAGCAACTTTGACGTCATCGCCCCCACCCTTCCCGACCACTTATGGATCTGGGGACACTTTCCATCTCTTCCACTAGATGTCCTCTTTCTGTAGAGCGTTTAATCGTTCAAATCGCGCGAGAATTGGTCACAGCCATTCCTTTGTTCCAGCACTCCTGGGAAGAGCAAACGATGCCCGGTTGAATTGAAATTTGTTTTGTGTGTTAAAAACATCATAAAGCTTGCTTCTGCACTTAGTTTGACCTGTTTAGTCGACATATAATATGTAATTTTGAAGTTTTGATGCGCAACGTTTCCGGACCAGAGGACATTTTGGGTGCATTTCAGCTGATGTTATTAGCTGTAGCTAATACAAAGACGCAAGACTTGAAACCAAACGATGTATTGGGTAAGTATGAACCCTTCCAGAACATTCTGAACGAAGACCATCGAAGGTAAGGGAATATTTATGCTTAAATCTGTGTTTCTGTTGACTCCAACATTACGGAGAAATGTAGCTTATATCTGAGCGCCGTCTCAGCAAATTGAATAGTGTGCGATTTCTGTAACGTTAAAAATAAATGTACCAAAGCGGTTGCATAAAGAAGCAGTGTATCTTTCTAACTATATGTAGAACATGTATATTTAGCCAAAGTTTATGATGTCTATTTACGTTATCTTGCCGAGCTACCTAGATTTCCTGCGGGCATTTTTGAGTAATTTCTGAACATGAGCACATTGTAAATGGACATTTATGGATATATATGGCATATTATTGAAAAAAAAAAATGTACTGTGTAACATGTCCTATTACTGTCATCTGATGAAGATTTTCAAAAGGTTAGTGAGCGATTTATTTTTTAATCCTGCTTTTATAATTTTATATTTTCTGGGACAAAATGGCTGCCGCTTGTCTTGGTTTCGGTGGTGGTCTAATATAAATATGTGGTGTGTTTTCGCCGTAAAACATTTAAAAAATCTGACATGCTGGGTAGATGAACAAGGTGTTTATCTTTCATTTGAGCTATTGGACTTGTTAATGTGTGGAGGTTAAATATTTCTAAGAATATTTTTGCGTTCCATGCGCCACGGTTTGAGCTGAACGGGGGGGGGAGGTGTTCCTCTAGAGGAACTCCTCGCATCAACAGGTTTTAAGGACAACATAGTCAAGGTATTGGATTGGCCATCACAAAGCCCTTACATCAATCTTATAGAAAATGTGTGGGCAGAACTGAAAAGGCGTGTGCGAGCAAGGATCCTACAAACCTGATTCAGTTACACCAGCTCTGTCAGGAGGAATGGGCCAAAACCCAACTTATTGTGGGAAGCTTGTGGAAGTCTACCCAAAACGTTTGACCCACCTAACCTTAAATAATTTAAAGGCAACGCTACCAAATACTAATTGAGTGTATGTAAACTTCTGACCCACTGGGAATGTGATGAAATAAATAAAAGCTGAACTAAATCATTCTCTCTACTATTATTCTGACATTTCACATTCTTAAAATAAAGTGGTGATCCTAACTGACCTAAAACAGGGAATTCTTACTAGGATTAAATGTCAGGAATTGTGAAAAAACGAGTTTAATGTATTTGGCTAAATTGCATGTAAACTTACGACAACTGTAAATGTGCCCTCTGTTCACCTTTGTCTGGTCAGTTTTTGTTCCCATGTCCTTTCGTGTGTGAGTACCTGTGCTTTGTTATTTCGGCTTTTGTGCTGCGTGTATTGTGCACTCATTATTAAGGATCTCGTCCTGTTTATTGTTCTTAGGGTTCTCGTCCCTTGTATTTAATATTAAGTTTAAGTTAAGTTTAACCTCTTTTGTTTGTGTATACGTGTTTGTTTTGGGCTTCATCCCTGTGGCTTTTCATGGCATGTTGTATATTTTGGTTGGAGTATTAAACCCCCCTATTCCTTCGCCGGTCTCCAATTATTTATACGACGTGAATTAAATTGCAATGAATGAACTAAAGGGCCAAATACAAACCCTCCAACCCAAAAAGCCCTGTGGCTTAAATTCAATTATAAAATATACAGACCACAAAACTCAAACTCTTTAACATCATCCTCAGCTCTGGTGTCTTCCCCAATAATTGTAACCTAGTACTGATCACCTCAATCCACAAAAGTGGAGACAAATTTGACCCCAATAACTACCGTGGGATATGCGTCAACAGCAACCTTATCATTTACAGCAGACTCATACATTTCCTCAATGAAAACAGTGTACTGAGTAAATGTCAAATTGGCTTTTTACCAAATTACAATACGACAGACCACGTTTTCACCCTGAACATTCTAACTGACAAAGAAACAAACCAAAACAAAGGCTAAGACTTCTCATGCTTTCTTGATTTCAACAAATCTTTTGACTCAATTTGGCATGAGTGTCTGCTATACAAATCGATGGGAAGTGGTGTTGGGGAAAAATATATACGACATTATAAAATCCATTAACACAAACAACAAATTGATAAACACACATTTCTTTCCTCAGGGCTGTGGGGTGAGACAGGGATGCAGCTTAAGCCCCACCCTCTTCAACATATACTGTATATCAACAAATTGCAGCACATCGATCTTCTGCACAGATCTTCTGAATAAATCTCAAAATAATGGTGTTCCCAAAAAGGTCAATTTGCCCAGAAATACAAATTCCATCTAGAAACTGTTGCCCTAGAGTACACACCAAACAAGACATATCTCAGCCTAAACATCAGCTCCACAGGTAACTTCCACAAAGCTGTGAACGATCTGAGAGACAAAGCAAGCTCTTGCAAAAAATACTTGAATCAGTTACAGAGCCCATTGCCCTTTATTGTTGTGAGGTCTGGGGTCCGCTCATCAACCAAGAATTCACAAAACGGGACAAACACCAAATTGTGACTCCGCATGCAGAATTCTGCAAAAATATCCTCTGTGTACAACGTAAAACACCAAATAATGTATGCAGAGCAGAATTATGCCAATACCTGCTAATTCTACAACCACCTAAAAGGAAGTGATTCCCAAACCTTCCATAGCAAATCCATCACCTACAGAGAGATGAACCTGGAGAAGAGTCCCCTAATCAAGCTGGTCCTGGAGCTCTGTTCACAAACACACCCCACAGAGCCCCAGGACAGCAGCACAATTAGACCCAACCAAATCATGAGAAAACAAAAAGATAATTACTTGACATATTGGAAAGAATTAATCTAAAAACCTAGCAAACTAGAATGCTATTTGGCCCTAAACAGAGAGTACACAGTGTCAGAATACCTGACCACTGTGACTGACCCAAAATTAAGGAAAGCTTTGACTATGTACAGACTCAGTAAGCATAGCCTTGCTATTGATAGAGGTCGCAGTGAGTAGACTTGCCTCTCAAGAGAAGACAAGCTATGTGCACACTGCCCACAAAATGAGGTGGAAACTGTACGACCATATTAGAGACACATATTTCCATCAGATTACACAGACACACAAAGAATTCCAATCTTTATAAACTCCCATATCTATTGGGTGGAATTCCACAGTATGACATCACAGCAGTACTATTTGTGACCTGTTGAAAAAAGAAAATGGCAACCAGTGAAGAACAAACACCATTGTAAATACAACCCATTTTTATGTTTATCTAGTTTCCTTTTTGTACTTTAACTATTTGCACATCATTACAACACTGTAACGATGTGGACTCCTCCTGTAACGATGTGGAAACCTCCTGTAACGATGTGGATTCCTCCTGTAACGATTTGGACTCCTCCTGTAACGATGTGTACTCCTCCTGTAATGATGTGGAAACCTCCTGTAACTCTGTGGATACCTCCTGTAACGATGTGGATTCCTCCTGTAACGATGTGGATTCGTCCTGTAACGATGTGGATTCGTCCTGTAACGATGTGGATTCCTCCTGTAACGATGTGGATTCCTCCTGTAACGATGTGGACTCCTCCTGTAACGATGTGGATTCCTCCTGTAACGATGTGGACTCCTCCTGTAACTATGTGGATTCCTCCTGTAACGATGTGGACTCCTCCTGTAACGATGTGGACTCCTCCTGTAACGATGTGGACTCCTCCTGTAACGATGTGGACTCCTCCTGTAACGATGTGGACTCCTCCTGTAACGATGTGGACTCCTCCTGTAACGATGTGGACTCCTCCTGTAACGATGTGGACTCCTCCTGTTGTTTCCAAAGTTTTACTGTGTTTTTACTTTTGTTTATTCATAAGTGTCAACACCTAGTAGATAGCTAGGTTGCAATGGAGCCGCTTAGCCTGGAATATCAACGACCATGTCCAGTGCGGTAGAACCTGTGTTTATGGCTATGAGGTGGCTTAGCAAGCAAATCTAAAATCTGAGCAAATGTATGGGGAAAACGCAAATTGGAACTTTCTCGTTCACAACTCCTTTGGCAGGACGCCGCTCGGGCCTGATGGATGTTTCCCTGCCTTGTCGTCATCTATCGCTATCTGAATGGACTGTGCTACCGATAACTAGCCTGCCAAAGAAGTCGTCTCCATCTGCTTCTCCTCCTCCATCTACTAGTGAAGTAGACGGAGAACAGCAAGAAGAATGTTCCAATCAGTGTTGGTCCCATGTCACAAGTCGTGGAAACCGAAGACAGTGGCATGCTGCGAAGTGGATTAGAGTGACTGCGAGAGGTTCGGAGCAGATTGACATAAAGAAGAGATTCACTGCACTGGTGCCTGATCTACCTGCACCTTCATCACTGGGACTGCCTGTGACTGGGACTGCCTGTGTCTGGGACTGCCTGTGTCTAGGACGGCCTGTGTCTGGGACGGCCTCTGTCTGGGACGGCCTGTGTCTGGGACGGCCTGTGTCTGGGACGGCTGTGTCTGTGACTGGCTGTGTCTGGGACGGCTGTGTCTGGGACGGCCTGTGTCTGGGACGGCCTGTGTCTGGGACGGCCTGTGTCTGGGACGGCCTGTGTCTGGGACTGCCTGTGCCTGTGACTGCTGTGTCTGTGACGGCTGTGTCTGGGACGGCTGTGTCTGTGACTGCTGTGTCTGGGACGGCTGTGCTGACTCCAACTACGCTGATCCAGCAGCAGCTTCGTCGTCCAGTTCGGCTCTTTTCCCTCTCTGGATCTGACAGGGGCTCTGCCTATCGCTGGGAGCAGCGGGCGTACCCTATCTTGCTTCTTATGGGCCCATTAAATGTTCAACAAATTGTGTGAGAGGTAAGAATGGGCAGATTTCTCCATCTGGTTCTCAGGCCGTTGTATTGGGACGTTCATTGGCGAGAAATGTCTCAGTTCCTGAGACACAAAACGTTGTCCTCTCCAGGAGCACGAGTACAGAACATCAATAAGATGCTCCCTAACATTATAAATCTGCATCAGGACATCAATAACCTGCTCCCAGGCATTATAAACCTGCATCAGGACGTCAATAAACTGCTGCCAGACATAAACCTGCATCAGGACATCAATAACCTGCTCCCAGACATAAACCTGCACCAGGACATCAATAATCTACTCCCTAACATTATAAACCTGCATCAAGACATCAATAATCTGCTCCCTAACATTATAAACCAGCATCAGGACATCAATAATCTGCTCCCTAACATTATAAACCAGCATCAGGACATCAATAATCTGCTCCCTAACATTATAAACCTGCATCAGGACATCAATAATCTACTCCCTAACATTATAAACCAGCATCAGGACATCAATAATCTGCTCCCTAACATTATAAACCAGCATCAGGACATCAATAATCTGCTCCCTAACATTATAAACCTGCATCAGGACATCAATAATCTGCTCCCTAACATTATAAACCTGCATCAGGACATCAATAATCTGCTCCCTAACATTATAAACCTGCATCAGGACATCAATAATCTGCTCCCTGACATTATAAACCTGCATCAAGACATCAATAATCTACTCCCTAACATTATAAACCAGCATCAGGACATCAATAAGCTGCTCCCAGACATTATAAACCTGCATCAGGACGTCAATAAGCTGCTCCCAGACATAAACCTGCATCAGGACATCAATAACCTGCTCCCAGACATAAACATGCATCAGGACATCAATAATCTGCTCCCTAACATTATAAACCTGCATCAGGACATTCAGTCTATAATAGTTCATGTGGGATTCAATTACATTATGAAGGGCATCTCAGAACAGCTGAAGATTGATTTTAAAGAACTGATTGGGTCTCTACTTGACATCAACAAACGTCATATAATGTCAGTCTCTCTGCCCTCCCTAAATTTTGGCATTGAACGGTTCAGCTGACTGTTATCCTTCCCATAACTGGCTACCAGACTATTGCAGCTCTCTGGGTGGAACATTTACTGACAATGTTGATACCTTCTGGAATCAAAGCTTGTTTTATAAGGAGGATGGGATCCACCCAAATCACTTAGGTTCCTGGATCCTTTCACAGTATTATAAGGAGGATGTGATCCACCCAGATCACTTGGGTTCCTGGATCCTTTCACAGTATTATAAGGAGGATGGGATCCACCCAAATCACTTGGGTTCTTGGATCCTTTCACAGTATTATAAGGAGGATGGGATCCACCCAAATCACTTGGGTTCCTGGATCCTTTCACAGCATTATAAGGCTGTGTTGAGACAATGACTTATCAATGACCCAAATCCATCTCAGTTAATCCCTACCATTTTGTCGCTGAGTCATCATAAATCTTTATCAAATGTACATTCTCCCAGGGGTGTTGGTAGACACAATGTAAGTAACCTAATTGATGTCCCTCTCACTACCCTGAATGCCTCAGCTGATCCTACAGCTATTGTATGCAGTACTCTTGTGCCTATGAACCAGAGTTATACTGTTAGCACTGTGGTATGCCCTAGTAGGAAGTCCACTGTGTGCAGCTCACCCTGCACTAACATAAATACCAAGAGAACATCTACTTCTGCTAAGCGTTCAAGTAAAGCAATGAAAAGATGCAAGCATCCCAGAAAAGTGCTCAAAACTGCCCACGTTAACATATGTAGCTTTAAGAAGCAAGGTTCAAAATGAATAATTTGCTAGTAACAGATGATATCCATATTCTGACAATCTCTAGTTAGAAAAAGGAATGAAATCATCAACATGTACTGAACACATCTTTACTAATGCTACAGAGATGTGCTTTAAAGCAATATCCAAATACATTGATCACAATATGCTCTTGTAGCCATATCTAGCAAAACTATAGTTCCAAAGGCTGGGCCTGATATAGTGTATACGAGGTCATACAATATGTTTTGTAGTGATTCCTATGTTGTTTTGGCAAATAATATTTGTTTGTCCGTGGTGTATGATGACGAGCAACCAGACGCTGCACTTGACACATTTATGAAATTGGTCATTCCAGTTACTAATAAGCATGCACCCATTAAGAAAACTGTTAAATCCCTGTGGATTGATGAGGAATTAAAAAATGGTATGGTTGAGAGGGATGAGGCAAAAGGAATGGCAAAAAAGTGTGGCAGCACAACCGATTGGCAAACGTACTGCAAATGGAGGAATAATTTATCTAAATTGAATTAAAAGAAGAAGAAACTACACTATGAAACAAAGATAAATGACATAAAGAATGATAGTAAAAAGCTTTGGAGCACATTAAATTAAATGTTGGGAAAAAAGGCAAACTCAGCTCCATCATTCATTAAATTAGATGGATCATTCATCACAACTGATAAAATTATGAAAGACAAGCAGTGTAATTTTGAGTGTGGAAGAAGTTAAATAAATCAGCAATTACAAGCTACCGTGGTCTGACAACTTGGATGGAAAATGACTGAGGATAATAGAGGATGATATTCCTATTTGCCATATCTTAAAGCTAAGCCTACTAGAAAGTGTGTGACCTCAGGTTACCTGCCGCCCCAGTATTTGACCAGATACAGCTATTTTACAGTAAACAAATTGACAACAAACGTTCAACATGCTTACAGAGAAGGGCATTCAGCACAGCACTTACAACTTCAACATACTCTCCTGCAACCGCCTCACACAATGAGGTATTGTTCTGCTATTTCCTTCACTTCGGAACCGGAACCCCCAACAGAAGATAGCCAGCTAACTAGCTACTAGACACAGCTAGCGGTCATCAGTTAACCTTTAGCCCGGACAACTCCTGCCAGTCTGAACAATGCGATTCAACCCAGAGCGTATCAGTGGTCTTACTCTGCATATCCCCGGATTCCTACCTCAAGCTCTGAACCTCTTCAACTGGATCATCACAGCTAGCTAGCTGCTATCCGATTGGCTTCCCCTGGCTATCGTCTCTGTCCCGAAGCAAGCACCAATTAGCCTGGAGCTAGCCTATGCTAGGCCAATCTCCTGGCAACCTGAAGAGGTCCATCAGCCACTCCTTGGGCTACTATACCTATTTTACCAACTTGCCTGGACCCCTTTAATTGCCCCGCCAATCCATCACGAATGGACTACCAACGTAATCCGCCCAACATCCCAAGAATGCCCATCTGCTAGCCTGCTAGCCGCGGCCCGATAGCTGTCTGGAGCACACGGGACTGTTAGCTGAAGAAATCCATCAGCCAATTTTTAAAATGTACTTGATATCCTATTTTGCCTATTGGTCTCGACCCTTTTACTACCCGGAGCCCGGCTGATCCATCATAACTGGTCTGTAACAGCACAAAGGGGCTAGAACTGACTTCTTCCATTGCGACGTCCCTTTAAGGCCCTTCTGCTAGCCTGCTAGCCCCGGCCCGCTAGCTGTCTGAATCGCTGTGTCTCCAGCTCGCCCAGCTACTCACTGGACCCTATGATCACTCGGCTATGCATGCCTCTCCGTAATATCAATATGCCTTGTCCATTGCTGTTTTGGTTAGTTATTATTGCCTTATCTCACTGTAGAGCCTCTAGCCCTGCTCAATACGCCTTAGCTAACCCTTTAGTTCCATCTCCCACACATGCGGTGACCCCACCTGGTTTAAATGATGTTTCTCGTGACAATATCTCTCTCATCATCACTCAATGCCTACGTTTACCTCCACTGTATTCACATCCTATCATACTGTACATTATCCCTTGAATCTATTCTACCATGCCCAGAAAGCTCCTTTTACTCTCTGTTCCCAACGTACTAGACGCCCAGTCCTTATAGCCTCTAGCCGTACCCTTATCCTACTCCTCCTCTGTTCCTCTGGTGATGTAGAGGTTAATCCAGGCGCTCTCATTTGTTGACTTCTGCAACCGTAAAAGCCTTGGTTTCATGGATGTTAACATTAGAAGCCTCCTTCCTAAGTTTGTTTTATTCACTGCTTTAGCACACTCCTCCAACCCGGATGCCTTAGCCGTGTCTGAATCCTGGCTAAGGAAGTCCACCATAAACCCTGGAATTTCCATCCCTAACTATAACATCTTCCGACAAGATAGAACTGCCAAAGGGGGCGGAGTTGCAATCTACTGCAGCGATAGCCTGCAGAGTTCTGTTTTACTATCCAGCTCTGTGCCCAGACAATTTGAGCTTCTACTTTTAAAAATCCACCTTTTCAGAAAGAAGTCTCTCAACATTGCCACTTGCTATAGACCAACTTCTGCCCCCAGCTGTGCCCTGGACACCATATGTGAACTGATTGCCCCCATCTATCTTCAGAGCTCAACTGTTAGCTCAACAGACTTGGTTTCCCAAATGATTGCCTCGCCTGATTCACCAACTATTTCTCTGATAGAGTTCAGTGTGTCAAATCGGAGGGCCTGTTGTCCGGACCTCTGGCAGTCTCTATGGGGGTGCCACAGGGTTCAATTCTCGGGCAGAGTCTCTTCTCTGTATATATCAATGATGTCGCTCTTGCTGCGGGTGATTCCTTGATCCACCTCTACGCAGACAACACCATTCTGTATACTTCTGGGGAAGCTGCTGTCTTGGCAGGAACTAATGGAGATCCATAATAAACCCCAGGAAGAGTAGCTGCTGCCTTGGCAGGAACTAATGGAGATTCATAATAAACCCCAGGAAGAGTAGCTGCTGCCTTGGCAGGAACTAATGGAGATTCATAATAAAACCCAGGAAGAGTAGCTGCTGTCTTGGCAGGAACTAATGGGGATCCATAATAAACCCCAGGAAGAGTAGCTACTGCCTTGGCAGGAACTAATGGGGATCTATAATAAACCCCAGGAAGAGTAGCTACTGCCTTGGCAGGAACTAATGGGGATCCATAATAAAGCCCAGGAAGAGTAGCTGCTGCCTTGGCAGGAACTAATGGGGATCCATAATAAACCCCAGGAAGAGTAGCTTCTGCCTTGGCAGGAACTAATGGGGATCCATAATAAACCCCAGGAAGAGTAGCTGCTGTCTTGGCAGGAACTAATGGGGATCCATAATAAACCCCAGGAAGAATATCTGCTGCCTTGACAGGAACAAATGGGAATCCATAATAAACCCCAGGAAGAGTAGCTGCTGCCTTGGCAGGAACTAATGGGAATCCATAATAAACCCCAGGAAGAGTAGCTGCTGCCTTGGCAGGAACTAATGGGAATCCATAATAAACCCCAGGAAGAGTAGCTGCTGTCTTGGCAGGAACTAATGGGGATCCATAACAAACCCCAGGAAGAGTAGCTACTGCCTTGGCAGGAACTAATGGGGATCCATAATAAACCCCAGGAAGAGTAGCTGCTGCCTTGGCAGGAACTAATGGGAATCCATAATAAACCCCAGGAAGAGTAGCTGCTGCCTTGGCAGGAAATAATGGGAATCCATAATAAACCCCAGGAAGAGTAGCTGCTGTCTTGGCAGGAACTAATGGGGATCCATAATAAACCCCAGGAAGAGTAGCTACTGCCTTGGCAGGAACTAATGGGGATCCATAATAAACCCCAGGAAGAGTAGCTGCTGCCTTGGCAGGGACTAATGGGGATCCATAATAAACCCCAGGAAGAATAGCTGCTGCCTTGACAGGAACTAATGGGGATCCATAATAAACCCCAGGAAGAGTAGCTGCTGCCTTGGCAGGAACTAATGGGAATCCATAATAAACCCCAGGAAGAGTAGCTGCTGTCTTGGCAGGAACTAATGGGGATCCATAATAAACCCCAGGAAGAGTAGCTGCTGCCTTGGCAGGGACTAATGGGGATCCATAATAAACCCCAGGAAGAATAGCTGCTGCCTTGACAGGAACTAATGGGGATCCATAATAAACCCCAGGAAGAGTAGCTGCTGCCTTGGCAGGAACTAATGGGGATCCATAATAAACCCCAGGAAGAGTAGCTGCTGCCTTGCCAGGAACTAATAGGAATCCATAATAAACCCCAGGAAGAGTAGCTGCTGTATTGGCAGGAACTAATGGGGATCCATAATAAACTTCAGGAAGAGTAGCTGCTGCCTTGGCAGGGACTAATGGGGATCCATAATAAACCCCAGGAAGAATAGCTGCTGCCTTGACAGGAACTAATGGGGATCCATAATAAACCCCAGGAAGAGTAGCTGCTGCCTTGGCAGGGACTAATGGGGATCCATAATAAACCCCAGGAAGAATAGCTGCTGCCTTGACAGGAACTAATGGGGATCCATAATAAACCCCAGGAAGAGTAGCTGCTGTCTTGGCAGGAACTAATGGGGATCCATAATAAACCCCAGGAAGAGTAGCTGCTGCCTTGCCAGGAACTAATAGGAATCCATAATAAACCCCAGGAAGAGTAGCTGCTGTATTGGCAGGAACTAATGGGGATCCATAATAAACCCCAGGAAGAGTAGCTGCTGCCTTGGCAAGAACTAATGGGGTGTAACGGTTTTCTTTAGGTGAAGGAGAGTCGGACCAAAATGCAGCGTGGTATTCTTGATACATATTTAATAAAGAAGAAAACACGAACGATACAAAAACAACAAACGTAACGTGAAAACCTATACAGCCTATCTGGTGCAAACAAACACAGAGACAGGAACAATCACCCAACAAACCCCAACACCAAACAGGCTACCTAAATATGGTTCCCAATCAGAGACAATGACTAACACTTGCCTCTGATTGAGAACCATATCAGGCCAAACATAGAAATAGACAAACCAGACATACAACATAGAATGCCCACCCAGCTCACGTCCTGAACAACACTAAAACAAGGAAAACACACACGAACGATGGTCAGAACGTGACAGTACCCCCCCTCCAAGGTGCGGACTCCGAACGCACAACCTAAACCTATAGGGGAGGGTGTGGGTGGGCATCTGTCCGCGGTGGCGGCTCTGGTGCTGGACGTGGCCCCCACCTCACCATAGTCTTAGTCCCCCACCTTGTCCGCTTCCGTGGCCTCCTAACCACGGCGACCCTACTTAATGGCAGCTCGGGACAGAGGGGCAACTCGGGACAGAGGGACAGCTCGGGACAGAGGGGCAACTCGGGACAGAGGGGCAACTCGGGACAGAGGGGCAACTCGGGACAGAGGGGCAACTCGGGACAGAGGGGTAGCTCGGGACAGAGGGGTAGCTCAGCACTGAGAGGAAGCTCAGCACTGAGAGGAAGCTCAGCACTGAGAGGAAGCTCAGCACTGAGAGGAAGCCCAGGCAGGTAGTTGGCTCTGGCAGATCCCGGCTGGCTGGCAGTTCTGGCAGATCCTGGCTGACTGGCAGTTCTGGCAGATCCCGGCTGACTGGCGGATCCTGGCTGAATGGCGGATCCTGGCTGACTGGCGGTTCTGGAAGATCCTGGCTGAATGGCGGATCCTGGCTGAATAGCGGATCCTGGCTGACTGGCGGATCTGGAAGATCCTGGCTGACTGGCAGCTCTGGCTGCTCCATGCTGACTGGCTTCTCCGGCTACTCCATGCTGACTGGCTGATACATGCTGACTGGCGGCTCTGGCTGCTCCATGCTGACTGGCGGCTCTGGCTGCTCCATGCTGACTGGCGGCTCTGGCTGCTCCATGCTGACTGGCGGCTCTGGCTGCTCTATGCTGACTGGCGGCTCTGGCTGCTCCATGCTGACTGGCGGCTCTGGCTGCTCCATGCTGACTGGCGGCCCTGGCTGCTCCATACAGACTGGCAGCTCTGGCGGCTCCTTGCAGACTGGCAGCTCTGGCGGCATCCTGCAGACTGGCAGCTCTGGCGACTCAGTGCAGACTGGCAGCTCCTTGCAGACTGGCAGCTCCTTGCAGACTGGCAGCTCCTTGCAGACTGGCAGCTCCTTGCAGACTGGCAGCTCCTTGCAGACTGGAGACTCCGGCAGCGCTGTAGAGACGGAAGGCTCTGGCAGCGCTAAACAGGTGGGAGACTCCGGCAGCGCTGGAGAGGAGGAAGGCTCCAACTGCGCTGAACAGGCGGGAGACTCCGGCAGCGCTGTAGAGGAGGAAGGCTCTGGCAGCGCTAGATAGGCGGGAGACTCCGGCAGCGCTGGAGAGGAGGAAGGCTCTGGCAGCGCTGGACAGATGAGGCGCACTGTAGGCCTGATGCGTGGTGCTGGCACTGGTGGTACTGGGCCGAGAACACGCACAGGAAGCATGGTGCAGGGAACTGCCACCGGAGGGCTGATGCGTGGAGGTGGTACTGGATAGACCGGACCGTGCAGGCGCACTGGAGCTCTTGAGCACCGAGCCTGCCCAACCTTACCTGGTTGAAAGCTCCCGGTCGCCCTGCCAGTGCGGCGAGGTGGAATAGCCCGCACTGGGCTATGCAGGCGAACCGGAGACACCGAGCGCAAGGCTGGTGCCATGTAAGCCGGCCCAAGGAGACGCACTGGAGACCAGATGCGTAGAGCCGGCTTCATGGCACTTGGCTCGATGCTCACTCTAGACCGGCCGATACGCGGAGCTGGAATGTACCGCACAGGGCTATGCACCCACACTGGAGACACCGTGCGCACCACAGCATAACACGGTGCCTGCCCAGTCTCTCTAGCTCCCCGGTAAGCACAGGGAGTTTGCGCAGGTCTCCTACCTGGTGTAGCCATACTCCCTGTGAGCCCCCCCCAATACATTTTTGGGGCTGACTCTCGTGCTTCCTTCCGCGCCGCCGTGCTTGCTTCGCCAACTCCATTCTCCGGTAACCTTCCGCGCACTGCTCCATCGAATCCCAGGCGGGCTCCGGCACTCTCCCTGGGTCGACCGCCCACCTGTCTATCTCCTCCCAAGTAGTATATTCCATACTCTTGCTGTCCATAACGTCCTCCCATGTCCATTCCTCTTTTCTCTGCTGTTGCCCGTCACCACGCCGCTTGGTCCTGTTGTGGTGGGTGATTCTGTAACGGTTTTCTTTAGGTGAAGGAGAGTCGGACCAAAATGCAGCGTGGTATTCTTGATACATATTTAATAAAGAAGAAAACACGAACGATACAAAAACAACAAACGTAACGTGAAAACCTATACAGCCTATCTGGTGCAAACAAACACAGAGACAGGAACAATCACCCAACAAACCCCAACACCAAACAGGCTACCTAAATATGGTTCCCAATCAGAGACAATGACTAACACCTGCCTCTGATTGAGAACCATATCAGCCCAAACATAGAAATAGACAAACCAGACACACAACATAGAATGCCCACCCAGCTCACGTCCTGACCAACACTAAAACAAGGAAAACACACACGAACGATGGTCAGAACGTGACATGGGGATCTTTAATAAATAGAATTACAAATTATATAGACATAATTTGACATTTGAAATGTCATGATTCTTTTGAAACTTTTGTGAGTGTAATGTTTACCGTTCATTTTTATTGTTTATTACACTTTTGTTTATTATCTACCTCACTTGCTTTGGCAATGTTTCCCATGCCAATAAACACTTTAAAATCTAATTTTGAGATTGAGAGATAGAGAGAGAGCAAGAGAGCGAAAAGAAAGAGAGATAGAGAGAAATAGAGGGAGAGAGACAGAGAGAGAGAGATGGAGAAGGAGAGAGTGAGAGAGAGAGAGAGAGATGGAGAGAGAGAGAGAGAGAGAGAGAGAGAGAGAGAGAGAGACGGAGGAGAGAGAGAGAGAGAGAGAGAGAGAGAGAGAGATGGAGGAGAGAGAGAGAGAGCGAGAGAGACAGACAGACAGACAGAGAAAGAGAGAGGGAGAGAGACAGAGAGAGAGATAGAGAGAGAGAGAAAGAGAGAGAGATAGGGAGAGAGATGGAGAAGGAGAGACAGACAGACAGACAGACAGAGAGAGAGAAAGAGACAGAGAGAGAGAGAGAAAGAGACAGAGAGAGAGAATATAAAGCCAGTAGTTACCTGCAGGCTGGGAGAGAGGGAGGTATCATAGCGCTGCAGCAGCTCAGGTAAGCCCAGCAGTGGGCGGGGCATGGAGTTATGTGGGTGTGTCAGGGTGTGGAGGGTGTGGTCTAAGGTGTCGATACGGTAACCCCGTAGCAGCGTATGGAACCCGTCCCCGCTCAGGCCCTGCCGGTCGATAGAGGAGGTGCTGCCGTACTCCCGGTGGAGAGCTGCGCCGGTGTTGGGGTTCACTGCAGTACCGTCCATTATAATGTCCTCGCTGTCGATATCACTGATGGTGACGTCACTGTTGGAACGTTGGCGGATGGGATGGAGCCCCGCCCCCTTTAAAGGGGAGCGTCCTAATAGGTCGGACAGACTGTACCTGGGATCCTCTCCCGACTCAACAGTTTCACTGTAGTCAGAGTCTATAGGGGGCTGGTCATGTGACTGTATCGCCGCTCCTGATTGTTCGAGAGGCTGCTGGTCGTTATGGAACGCCGTGACGATGCTCTCGTATTTGGGGGAGTTTTGGCATCCTCCATCACAGATATCCCTCCGGGGGGCGGGAGGCCAGTCTGTAGCCCAGGCTCGGATACCCATCTTGGGCATGGCTGTGGTCCCTGTCCCCCCTGTCTCCCCTGTCCCATTGGTCTTCCCCCCACCACCACCACCATCAGGCTTGTTGCCCTGCTGTGTCCCCTGGGCTGGGGGCCCCATGCTGCCGTTCAGGGCCTTTAGTTTCCTGGTCAAGAGTTCCTCAGACTGAGGCTGCATGGCTCTCTGCTGCTCCTCCCCTGCACCTCCTCCTCCCTGCAGGCAGGTCTCGTCGTCTGTGGCAGAGTGATCACCACTCATATCCTGTAGCAGACAGATTCTCAACTCCCCTCTCTGTCTGCATTACATGGTGAGACTCAGACATGGGAGGAGGCTGCTGAGGAGAAGGTTGTTTTCCTGGGTCAAGGAGTCTAGGGGTCGATCTCGCACGCTGGTGTGACAATGGACACAAGGCATCTGGATGTCCAGGGACCAACCACTAATAAGCGTTGATTAAAAGTAATTTTCCGTCCTTTTTCTCCTTTCACTGTGAGTTCGTCAAAGGCAAAGCAGTATTTTCCTCTTCACAGTGCCTTGTTCCTCTCTGGGTATCCGAGCTGAGTGTGTTCAGAGTGTGTATTAATCTTAGTTCACGAAGCCTCGGCTAATTCAGGAGGACAGCTGAAGGAGCTGGATGTGATCTGCTGGTTGAAGACAAAGGCAGAAGAAGAACAAGAATGTTAGAGAATGTTAACACTGCAGCACAGTGAGAAAACAAGGGAACTCTGAGGATGGCTACATGGGGAGAACAGAACAGTGAAACAGAGTTAGTATAGGGAGAACAGAACAGAGATAGTACAGGGAGGAAAACAGAACAGAGATAGTACAGGGAGGAGAACAGAACAGAGATAGTATAGTGAAGAGAACAGAACAGAGATAGTATAGAGAGGAGAACAGAACAGAGATGGTATAGGGAGGAAAACAGAACAGAGATAGTATAGGGAGGAGAACAGAACAGAGATAGTATAGGGAGGAGAACAGAACAAAGATAGTAGAGGGAGGAAAACAGAACAGAGACAGTGCAGGGAGGAAAACAGAACAGAGATAGTATAGGGAAGAGAACAGAACAGAGATATTATAGGGAAGGGAACAGAACAGAGATAGAATAGGGAGGAGAACAGAAGAGAGATAGTACAGGGAGGAAAACAGAACAGAGACAGTATAGGGAGGAGAACAGAACAGAGATAGAATAGGGGGGAAAACAGAACAGAGATAGAATAGGGAGGAGAACAGAACAGAGATAGAATAGGGGGGAAAACAGAACAGAGATAGAATAGGGGGGAAAACATAACAGAGATAGAATAGGGAGGAGAACAGAAGAGATTTGGTATAAAGAGGAGAACAGAACAGAGATTGAATAGGGAGGAGAACAGAAGAGATTTGGTATAAAGAGGAGAACAGAACAGAGATAGAATAGGGAGGAGAACAGAACAGAGATGGTATAGGGAGGAAAACAGAACAGAGATAGTACAGGGAGGAGAACAGAACAGAGATAGTACAGGGAGGAGAACAGAACAGAGATAGTATAGGGAGGAAAACAGAACAAAGATAGTACAGGGAGGAAAACAGAACAGAGATAGTACAGGGAGGAGAACAGAACAGAGATAGTATAGAGAGGAGAACAGAACAGAGATAGTACAGGGAGGAGAACAGAACAGAGATAGTATAGAGAGGAGAACAGAACAGAGATAGTTTGCTACTAAGACAAGACCATGCAGTCATAATGGGTAGATCTGCTATTTACCACCACAAACCAATACTGGCACTAAGACCGCACTCAACTAGTTAAGTAAGGCCATAACCAAACAAGAAAATGCTCATACAGAAGCGGCGCTCCTAGTGGCCGGGGACTTTATTGCAGGCAAACTTACATTATTTTGACCTAATTTCTACCAGCGTGTCACATGTTCAACCAGAGGGAAAAAAACTCTAGACCACCTCTACTCTACACACAGAGATGAACACAAAGCTCTCCCTCGCCCTCCACTTGGCAAATATCCTTCTGATTCCTGCTTATCCCCTCAGGGGTGCGTTCTTAGTCCCCTCCTGTACTCCCTGTTCACCCACGACTGCATGGACAAGCACGACTCCAACACCATCATTTAAGTTTGTCACGACAACGATGAGACAGCCTATAGGGAGGAGGTCAGAGACCTGGCCGTGTGGTGCCAGGACAACAACCTCTCCCTCAACGTGATCAAAACAAAGGAGATGATCGTGGACTACAGAAATAGGAGGGCCGAACAAGCCCCCATTCACAGAGTTTAAAGTTCCTTGGTGTCTACATCACCAACAAACTATCATGGTCCAAAAAAACCAAGACATTTGTAAAGAGGGCACGACAACGCCTTTTCCCACTCAGGAGACGATGAGTTAGATATTACTGTTGGAGCTAGGAACAAAAGCATTTAGTTAGATATTACTGTTGGAGCTAGGAACACAAGGATTTCGCTACATCTGCAATAACATCTGCTTAATATGTGTCTTTGATTTGATCTCGATGTGTGCTATCATCTCTGATTCTCTGCTGGGTGAGTAATATTAATTGCACCTATAGCCTATTTTGTGTGGTCTCAATCAAATGATCCATACGAAGTGCATGCTGGGAGAAGCACAGAACAAAGTTAGATTTGCAAGATAGCTGCTGATGTTGTAAATACAACAAGGGTGCATTACACACTGCGATGAATGTTCCAACCCTGAGCCCCCAACTGCTCTGCTCTTCCTGATCAAAAAAATAATTGTGTGCTGCTTAACCAATGGCTGTGCTGTTTAACCAATGGCTGTGCTGCTTAACCAATGGCTGTGCTGCTTAACCAATGGCTGTGCTGCTTAACCAATGGCTGTGCTGCTAAACCAATGGCTGTGCTGCTTAACCAATGGCTGTGCTGCTTAACCAATGGCTGTGCTGCTTAACCAATGGCTGTGCTGCTTAACCAATGGCTGTGCTGCTTAACCAATGGCTGTGCTGCTTAACCAATGGCTGTGCTGCTTAACCAATGGCTGTGCTGCTTAACCAATGGCAGTGCTGCTAAACCAATGACTGTGCTATGTAGGCCTACGGTGGCAGTTCAGGAGGCGAGTCAGAGGTTTCTTCCCCCAAAAGGTACGATGTACCGGTAAAATAAATAGTGGGGGTACGGTGTCCTGGTAAAATAAATAGTGGGGGTACGGTGTCCTGGTAAAATAAATAGTGGGGGTACGGTGTACCGGTAAAATAAATAGTGGAGGTAGGGTGTACCGGTAAAATAAATAGTGGAAGTAGGGTGTACCGGTAAAATAAATAGTGAGGTGTCGATGTACCGGTAAAATAAATAGTGAGGGTACGATGTACCGGTAAAATAAATAGTGGAGGTACGATGTACCGGTAAAATAAATAGTGGAGGTAGGGTGTACCGGTAAAATAAATAGTGAGGTGTAGATGTACCGGTAAAATAAATAGTGAGGGTACGATGTACCGGTAAAATAAATAGTGAGGGTACGATGTACCGGTAAAATAAATAGTGGAGGTACGATGTACCGGTAAAATAAATAGTGAGGTGTCGATGTACCGGTAAAATAAATAGTGAGGGTATGGTGTACCGGTAAAATAAATAGTGAGGGTACGGTGTACCGGTAAAATAAATAGTGGGGGTACGGTGTACCGGTAAAATAAATAGTGAGGGTACGGTGTACCGGTAAAATAAATAGTGGGGGTACGGTGTACCGGTAAAATAAATAGTGAGGGTACGGTGTACCGGTAAAATAAATAGTGAGGGTACGGTGTACCGGTAAAATCAATAGTGATAATAATAATAATTAAAAACAAAATGTCAAGAGAACTGTAGGCTATTACCATGGAACGGGTAGCATAGCCATGGAGTGGGTGGCATAGCCATGGAATGGGTGGTATAGCCATGGAGTGGGTGGCATAGCCATGGAATGGGTGGCATAGCCATGGAATGGGTGGCATAGCCATGGAACGGTGGCATAGCCATGGAATGGTGGCATAGCCATGGAATGGGTGGCATAGCCATGGAACGGGTGGCATAGCCATGGAACGGGTGGCATAGCCATAGAATGGGTGGCATAGCCATAGAATGGGTGTCATAGCCATGGAACGGGTGGCATAGCCATAGAATGGGTGGCATAACCATAAAATGGGTGGCATAGCCATAGAATAGGTGGCATAGCCATGGAACGGGTGGCATAGCCATGGAATGGTGGCATAGCCACGGGGTGGGTGGCATAGCCATAGAATGGGTGGCATAGCCATAGAATGGGTGTCATAGCCATGGAACGGGTGGCATAGCCATAGAATGGTTGGCATAACCATAAAATGGGTGGCATAGCCATAGAATAGGTGGCATAGCCATGGAACGGGTGGCATAGCCATGGAACGGGTGGCATAGCCATAGAATAGGTGGCATAGCCATGGAACGGGTGGCATAGCCATGGAATGGGTGGCATAGCCATGGAACGGGTGGCATAGCCATGGAATGGTGGCATAGCCATGGAATGGTGGCATAGCCATGGAACGGGTGGCATAGCCATGGAATGGTGGCATAGCCATGGATCGGGTGGCATAGCCATAGAATGGGTGGCATAGCCATAGAATAGGTGGCATAGCCATGGAACGGGTGGCATAGCCATGGAATGGTGGCATAGCCATGGAACGGGTGGCATAGCCTACGCTCCAAAATGTGGTGTGGTTATACGAGAACACTGACATGTTGCCAAGGCAGAAATCAGTGGCCGAGGCGTGCGGACAGCAATGGAGGCATTCATTCTTATGACAATCGGCAAATGTTATTTCACTTTTTGATGTTTTGTGTAACAGATCTCTCTTTCCAATCACCACTGTTTAGAGGATGAAATATGTTGTGAGTGGATGAACTTGAGCGCGTAGCCTAGTAAGGAGCCCTTTGAAAGGTTTGTTTGACAATCAGATGAAAACATCATGACTGGTTGTGTTTATGCCACAATAAAAGGTCATATATTTTATGACAAATCTTTATGACTAAACCTACAGAGATGCTATTGAATTAATACTATAAGGATTAGGCAGCCACCTAGTGCTGCACTTTGACCAGGGAGGCATGTTCTGAGCTGAACCTATCACCTAGTGCTGCAGTTTGACCAGGGAGGCATCTTCTGAGCTGAACCTACCACCTAGTGCTGCAGTTTGACCAGGGAGGCATCTTCTGAGCTGAACCTACCACCTAGTGCTGCAGTTTGACCAGGGAGGCATCTTCTGAGCTGAACCTACCACCTAGTGCTGCAGTTTGACCAGGGAGGCATCTTCTGAGCTGAACCTACCACCTAGTGCTGCAGTTTGACCAGGGAGGCATCTTCTGAGCTGAACCTACCAGGATGCACCTTCAACAACACTTAACACCTCACACTATTCTGCCCAAAAACAATGATTACTTATCTCACCCAGTGGCATGAAGGCTATTTACATAGGTGAGGGCTGATGCCGCCCCATGATGCTTTGCCAAAGCCGAGGGCGCAAAATATTTGGCTTGTCCATGCCCAGCGCGCCTCTCCAGATGCCTCCTCTAAAAAATGGTGTTTAATTTGCCGTTATTATGTTCTGTTCTGCCGACTCTTAGCAGAGAAAAAATTGTCCTGGGGCCAAACCTATTGACGACCCCTGCTGTACACTAGCCTATTCTAGTTTAGCAGGGATAGTAGGGGGTGGACATTTTTTGTCTCGCCTAAGGCGGAAGAACATCAAGGGCACATACATTTTTGTTGGTGCAGGTGCGTGGGAGGTTCAGTACCGGGAAGACATCTACTTTCACCCCTGATTAGAGTAACAACCAGGGGGCTTTGTGTTAGAGCCTATTTCTTCCTATTTAACAAATAAGACCTATCTGTTTGACAGACCAAATTAGGCTATGTCCATAGATTTGTATGTTCCCCCCATGCACCAACTGCAGAACAGACTATGATAGGCGCACAGTACTACATAGAGCCATGACTACATGGAACTCTATTCCACAGTACTACATAGAGCCATGACTACAGGGAACTCTATTCCACAGTACTACATAGAGCCATGACCACATGGAACTCTATTCCACAGGGAATAGGGACAAATGCAGGTAGACTACTCCGTCTAGGGACACCTGCAGGTAGGCTACTCCGTCTAGGGACACCTGCAGGTAGGCTACTATGTCTAGGGGCACCTGCAGGTTGGCTACTATGTCTAGGGGCACCTGCAGGTTGGCTACTATGTCTATGTACCAATTGGGTAGAAGAAGAAAAAATGAAGAAAAAAGATTTAAGGCACACTGAACCAGCAGCAATACAGCAATACGCCATCCCATCTGGTTTGGGCTTAGTGGGACTATCATTTGTTTCCAAACAGGACAAGACCCAGCACACCTCCAGGATGTGTAAGGGCTATTTGACCAAGAAGGAGAGTGATGGAGTGCTGCATCAGATGACCTGGCCAATCACCCGACCTCAACGCAATTGAGAAAGTTTGGGATGAGTTGAACCACAGAAACGCAGCCAACAAGTGCTCAGCATATGTGGGAACTCTTTCAAGACTGTTGGAAAAGCATTCCAGGTGAAGCTGGTTGACAGAATGCCAAGCTGGTGCAAAGCTGTCATCAAGTCAAAGGGTGTCTACTTTGAAGAATCTCAAATATAAAATATATTTTGATTTGTTTAAAACTTTTGGTTACTACTTGTTTCATAGTTTTGATGTCTTCACTTCTCTAAAATGTAGAAAATAGTCCAAAATAAGAAAAACCCTTGAATGAGTAGGTGTGTCCAAACTTTGACTGGTACTGTATTTACTACCTTTAGGCACCTCCTCATATCATACTGAAGAATGTGTACCTCCCATATGGCACCCTATTCCCTACATAGTGCACTTCTCCACATGAGCCATTGTAAAAAGTAGTGCACTATGTAGGGAATAGAATGGCATTTGGGTCAGAACCCGTGTATTCAGGTCAGTGCTAGGATTGTCTGTTCTCTACTTGACTTGTATATGGCCTGAACATATGCCTTTAGCCAGTATATATATATATATATATATATATATATATATATATATATATATATACAGTGCCTTGCGAAAGTATTCGGCCCCCTTGAACTTTGCGACCTTTTGCCACATTTCAGGCTTCAAACATAAAGATATCAAACTGTATTTTTTTGTGAAGAATCAACAACAAGTGGGACACAATCATGAAGTGGAACGACATTTATTGGATATTTCCAACTTTTTTAACAAATCAAAAACTGAAAAATTGGGCGTGCAAAATTATTCAGCCCCCTTAAGTTAATACTTTGTAGCGCCACCTTTTGCTGCGATTACAGCAGTTTTGCACATCGAGAGACTGACATTTTTTCCCATTCCTCCTTGCAAAACAGCTCGAGAACAGTGAGGTTGGATGGAGAGCATTTGTGAACAGCAGTTTTCAGTTCTTTCCACAGATTCTCGATTGGATTCAGGTCTGGACTTTGACTTGGCCATTCTTGACTTGGCCATGTTCCTTGTTCTTCATGATGCTCTCTGCGCTTTTAACGGACCTCTGAGACTATCACAGTGCAGGTGCATTTATACGGAGACTTGATTACACACAGGTGGATTGTATTTATCATCATTAGTCATTTAGGTCAACATTGGATCATTCAGAGATCCTCACTGAACTTCTGGAGAGAGTTTGCTGCACTGAAAGTAAAGGGGCTGAATAATTTTGCATGCCCAATTTTTCAGTTTTTGATTTGTTAAAAAAGTTTGAAATATCCAATAAATGTCGTTCCACTTCATGATTGTGTCCCACTTGTTGTTGATTCTTTACAAAAAAATACAGTTTTATATCTTTATGTTTGAAGCCTGAAATGTGGCAAAAGGTCGCAAAGTTCAAGGGGGCCGAATACTTTCGCAAGGCACTGTATATATATATCTACCTACAGTATATATATATATATACAATCAGATCATTTGAGACTGTGTGTCTGTCTGGCTGTTTGATCATCTCGATGTGGCTCATATTTCTGTTTATCCTGTGTTAACAGTAGACTACAAAGGCAGACAAACACAGCTGGACTTGTGTCTGGGGAGAGGAGGAGAGGGGAAAGAAAGGAGGAGGGTTTGGGAGGCAGAGGGGAGGCAGAGGAGGAGAGGAGGAGAGTAAGAGGGAGGCAGAGGGGAGGCAGAGGAGGAGATGATGAGAGTAAGAGGGAGGCAGAGGGGAGGGAGAGGAGGAGAGTAAGAGCGAGGAGAGGAGGAGATGAGACTAATATGGAGGCAGAGGAGGGAGGAAACTCAGTCACCCTGACATTATCTTCATCATATGGTAACTTAACATCATATTAGGCTGAGCTAACTGTGGTCAAGTTGTCCAACATTAATGTTGTGATCGTCCTTAAAATCAGAATAATCACATCGTGTGTTGCTGTGTGATGCTGTTTCCATGGTTGAGGAGGTTTCTCTCAACAGCTCAAGATGTATCATCAGACAGGGGAGTTGAGACAGAACCAACCCCTATAAGATAGATCAATAACCAAAAGGGGAGCATGTTATGGGGGCTGGTGAACCGTCTGGGGGATTTCGTAGTGCTGTGGGGCATCATGGTGGTTCATGCTTGTTTCTAACGTTTAAATATAAAAATACAGTTTGTGCTTTCAATGATGCAACTATCGGGCCAATAAAAAATAAATTAAACATGTATGTTTGTCTGATTCCCAAACTCTTGGTCTCTGTTTGGTCTCTGTTTGTCCTGTGTTTGGTCTCTGTTTGTCTGATTCCCATACTCTTGGTCTCTGTTTGTCTGATTCCCATACTCTTGGTCTCTGTTTGTCTGATTCCCATACTCTTGGTCTCTGATTGTCTGATTCCCATACTCTTGGTCTCTGTTTGTCTGATTCCCATACTCTTGGTCTCTGTTTGTCTGATTCCCATACTCTTGGTCTCTGATTGTCTGATTCCCATACTCTTGGTCTCTGTTTGTCTGATTCCCATACTCTTGGTCTCTGTTTGTCTGATTCCCATACTCTTGGTCTCTGATTGTCTGATTCCCATACTCGTGCTCTCTGTTTGTCTGATTCCCATACTCTTGGTCTCTGTTTGTCTGATTCCCATACTCTTGGTCTCTGATTGTATGATTCCCATACTCTTGGTCTCTGTTTGTCTGATTCCCATACTATTGGTCTCTGTTTGTCTGATTCCCATACTCTTGGTCTCTGATTGTCTGATTCCCATACTCTTGGACTCTGTTTGTCTCTGTTTGCCCTGTTAGGCTGAAAAGGATGACATAACCTCTTTGTCTCAGTCTGTCCTGTTGGTCTCAATGTCTCTAGACAGAGTAGCCTACCTGCAGGTGCCCCTAGACAGAGTAGTTTACCTGCAGGTGGCCCGAGACAGAGTAGCCTACCTGCAGGTACCCCTAGACAGAGTAGTCTACCAGCAGGTGTCCCTAGACAGAGTAGTCTACCTACAGGTGTCGCTAGACAGAGTAGTCTACCTACAGGTGTCCCTAAATGGAGCAGTCTACCTGCAGGTGTCCCTAGACAGAGTAGTCTACATGCAGGTGTCCCTAGACAGAGTAGTCTACCTGCAGTTGTCCCTAGACAGTAGCCTACCTGCAGGTGTCCCTAGACAGAGTAATCTACCTGCAGGTGTCCCTAGGCAGAGTAGTCTACCTACAGGTGTCCCTAGACAGAGTAGCCTACCTGCAGGTGTCCCTAGACAGAATAGTCTACCTGCAGGTGTCCCTAGACAGAGTAGCCTACCTGCAGGTGCCCCTAGACAGAGTAGTCTACCTACAGGTGTCCCTAGACAGAGTAGCCTACCTGCAGGTGTCCCTAGACAGAATAGTCTACCTGCAGGTGTCCCTAGACAGAGTAGTCTACCTGGAGGTGTCCCTAGACAGAGTAGTCTACATGTATCATAATCTAATTTTTATTTTTAGTTTTTCTCCCCAATTTCATGTCATTCAATTGATAGTTACAGTCTCATCAGTGGACTGTACTACATAGTATTAATAGACCGTACTACATAGTAATAGTGGACTGTACTACATAGTATTAATAGATCGTACTACATAGTAATAGTGGACTGTACTACATAGTATTAATAGACCGTACTACATAGTAATAGTGGACTGTACTACATAGTATTAATAGACCGTACTACATAGTAATAGTGGACTGTACTACATAGTATTAATAGACCGCACTACATAGTATTAATAGACCGTACAACATTGTATTAATATACCGTACTACATAGTATTAATAGACTGTATTACATAGTCATAATGGACTGTACTACATAATAATAGTGGACTGTACTACATAATAATAGTGGACTGTACTACATAGTAATAGTGGACTGTACTACATAATAATAGTGGACTGTACTACATAATAATAGTGGACTGTACTACATAGTAATAGTGGACTGTACTACATAGTAATAGTGGACTGTACTACATAATAATAGTGGACTGTACTACATAATAATAGTGGACTGTACTACATAGTAATAGTGGACTGTACTACATAATAATAGTGGACTGTACTACATAATAATAGTGGACTGTACTACATAGTAATAGTGGACTGTACTACATAATAATAGTGGACTGTACTACATAATAATAGTGGACTGTACTACATACTAATAGTGGACTGTACTACATAGTAATAGTGGACTGTACTACATAATAATAGTGGACTGTACTACATAGTAATAGTGGACTGTACTACATAGTAATAGTGGACTGTACTACATAATAATAGTGGACTGTACTACATAGTAATAGTGGACTGTACTACATAGTAATAGTGGACTGTACTACATAATAATAGTGGACTGTACTACATAATAATAGTGGACTGTACTACATAATAATAGTGGACTGTACTACATAATAATAGTGGACTGTACTACATAGTCATAATGGACTGTACTACATAATAATAGTGGACTGTACTACATAGTAATAGTGGACTGTACTACATAGTAATAGTGGACTGTACTACATAGTAATAGTGGACTGTACTACATAGTAATAGTGGACTGTACTACATAATAATAGTGGACTGTACTACATAATAATAGTGGACTGTACTACATAGTCATAATGGACTGTACTACATAATAATAGTGGACTGTACTACATAATAATAGTGGACTGTACTACATAATAATAGTGGACTGTACTACATAGTAATAGTGGACTGTACTACATAATAATAGTGGACTGTACTACATAGTAATAGTGGACTGTACTACATAGTAATAGTGGACTGTACTACATAGTAATAGTGGACTGTACTACATAATAATAGTGGACTGTACTACATAGTAATAGTGGACTGTACTACATAGTAATAGTGGACTGTACTACATAGTAATAGTGGACTGTACTACATAATAATAGTGGACTGTACTACATAATAATAGTGGACTGTACTACATAGTCATAATGGACTGTACTACATAATAATAGTGGACTGTACTACATAATAATAGTGGACTGTACTACATAATAATAGTGGACTGTACTACATAGTAATAGTGGACTGTACTACATAATAATAGTGGACTGTACTACATAGTAATAGTGGACTGTACTACATAGTAATAGTGGACTGTACTACATAGTAATAGTGGACTGTACTACATAATAATAGTGGACTGTACTACATAATAATAGTGGACTGTACTACATAGTAATAGTGGACTGTACTACATAGTAATAGTGGACTGTACTACATAGTAATAGTGGACTGTACTACATAATAATAGTGGACTGTACTACATAATAATAGTGGACTGTACTACATAGTAATAGTGGACTGTACTACATAGTAATAGTGGACTGTACTACATAATAATAGTGGACTGTACTACATAATAATAGTGGACTGTACTACATAGTAATAGTGGACTGTACTACATAATAATAGTGGACTGTACTACATAATAATAGTGGACTGTACTACATAATAATAGTGGACTGTACTACATAATAATAGTGGACTGTACTACATAGTAATAGTGGACTGTACTACATAGTAATAGTGGACTGTACTACATAATAATAGTGGACTGTACTACATAGTAATAGTGGACTGTACTACATAGTAATAGTGGACTGCACTACATAGTAATAGTGGACTGTACTACATAATAATAGTGGACTGTACTACATAATAATAGTGGACTGTACTACATAATAATAGTGGACTGTACTACATAGTAATAGTGGACTGTACTACATAATAATAGTGGACTGTACTACATAATAATAGTGGACTGTACTACATAATAATAGTGGACTGTACTACATAATAATAGTGGACTGTACTACATAGTAATAGTGGACTGTACTACATAATAATAGTGGACTGTACTACATAGTAATAGTGGACTGTACTACATAGTAATAGTGGACTGTACTACATAGTAATAGTGGACTGTACTACATAGTAATAGTGGACTGTACTACATAGTAATAGTGGACTGTACTACATAATAATAGTGGACTGTACTACATAGTAATAGTGGACTGTACTACATAATAATAGTGGACTGTACTACATAGTAATAGTGGACTGTACTACATAGTAATAGTGGACTGTACTACATAGTAATAGTGGACTGTACTACATAGTAATAGTGGACTGTACTACATAGTAATAGTGGACTGTACTACATAATAATAGTGGACTGTACTACATAGTAATAGTGGACTGTACTACATAGTAATAGTGGACTGTACTACATAGTAATAGTGGACTGTACTACATAGTAATAGTGGACTGTACTACATAATAATAGTGGACTGTACTACATAGTAATAGTGGACTGTACTACATAATAATAGTGGACTGTACTACATAGTAATAGTGGACTGTACTACATAATAATAGTGGACTGTACTACATAGTAATAGTGGACTGTACTACATAGTAATAGTGGACTGTACTACATAGTAATAGTGGACTGTACTACATAATAATAGTGGACTGTACTACATAGTAATAGTGGACTGTACTACATAGTAATAGTGGACTGTACTACATAATAATAGTGGACTGTACTACATAGTAATAGTGGACTGTACTACATAATAATAGTGGACTGTACTACATAGTAATAGTGGACTGTACTACATAGTAATAGTGGACTGTACTACATAGTAATAGTGGACTGTACTACATAATAATAGTGGACTGTACTACATAGTAATAGTGGACTGTACTACATAGTAATAGTGGACTGTACTACATAGTAATAGTGGACTGTACTACATACTAATAGTGGACTGTACTACATAGTAATAGTGGACTGTACTACATAGTAATAGTGGACTGTACTACATAGTAATAGTGGACTGTACTACATAGTAATAGTGGACTGTACTACATAGTAATAGTGGACTGTACTACATAGTAATAGTGGACTGTACTACATAGTAATAGTGGACTGTACTACATAGTAATAGTGGACTGTACTACATAGTAATAGTGGACTGTACTACATAGTAATAGTGGACTGTACTACATAATAATAGTGGACTGTACTACATAGTAATAGTGGACTGTACTACATAATAATAGTGGACTGTACTACATAGTAATAGTGGACTGTACTACATAGTAATAGTGGACTGTACTACATAGTAATAGTGGACTGTACTACATAATAATAGTGGACTGTACTACATAGTAATAGTGGACTGTACTACATAGTAATAGTGGACTGTACTACATAGTAATAGTGGACTGTACTACATAGTAATAGTGGACTGTACTACATAGTAATAGTGGACTGTACTACATAATAATAGTGGACTGTACTACATAGTAATAGTGGACTGTACTACATAGTAATAGTGGACTGTACTACATAGTAATAGTGGACTGTACTACATAGTAATAGTGGACTGTACTACATAGTAATAGTGGACTGTACTACATAATAATAGTGGACTGTACTACATAGTAATAGTGGACTGTACTACATAGTAATAGTGGACTGTACTACATAGTAATAGTGGACTGTACTACATAGTAATAGTGGACTGTACTACATGGTAATAGTGGACTGTACTACATAATAATAGTGGACTGTACTACATAGTAATAGTGGACTGTACTACATAATAATAGTGGACTGTACTACATAGTAATAGTGGACTGTACTACATAGTAATAGTGGACTGTACTACATAGTAATAGTGGACTGTACTACATAGTAATAGTGGACTGTACTACATAGTAATAGTGGACTGTACTACATAGTAATAGTGGACTGTACTACATAGTAATAGTGGACTGTACTACATAGTAATAGTGGACTGTACTACATAGTAATAGTGGACTGTACTACATAGTAATAGTGGACTGTACTACATAGTAATAGTGGACTGTACTACATAATAATAGTGGACTGTACTACATAGTAATAGTGGACTGTACTACATAGTAATAGTGGACTGTACTACATAATAATAGTGGACTGTACTACATAGTAATAGTGGACTGTACTACATAATAATAGTGGACTGTACTACATAGTAATAGTGGACTGTACTACATAGTAATAGTGGACTGTACTACATAGTAATAGTGGACTGTACTACATAATAATAGTGGACTGTACTACATAGTAATAGTGGACTGTACTACATAGTAATAGTGGACTGTACTACATAGTAATAGTGGACTGTACTACATACTAATAGTGGACTGTACTACATAGTAATAGTGGACTGTACTACATAGTAATAGTGGACTGTACTACATAGTAATAGTGGACTGTACTACATAGTAATAGTGGACTGTACTACATAGTAATAGTGGACTGTACTACATAGTAATAGTGGACTGTACTACATAGTAATAGTGGACTGTACTACATAGTAATAGTGGACTGTACTACATAGTAATAGTGGACTGTACTACATAATAATAGTGGACTGTACTACATAGTAATAGTGGACTGTACTACATAATAATAGTGGACTGTACTACATAGTAATAGTGGACTGTACTACATAGTAATAGTGGACTGTACTACATAGTAATAGTGGACTGTACTACATAGTAATAGTGGACTGTACTACATAGTAATAGTGGACTGTACTACATAGTAATAGTGGACTGTACTACATAGTAATAGTGGACTGTACTACATAGTAATAGTGGACTGTACTACATAGTAATAGTGGACTGTACTACATAGTAATAGTGGACTGTACTACATAGTAATAGTGGACTGTACTACATAGTAATAGTGGACTGTACTACATAGTAATAGTGGACTGTACTATATAATAATAGTGGACTGTACTACATAATAATAGTGGACTGTACTACATAGTAATAGTGGACTGTACTACATAGTAATAGTGGACTGTACTACATAGTAATAGTGGACTGTACTACATAGTAATAGTGGACTGTACTACATAGTAATAGTGGACTGTACTACATAGTAATAGTGGACTGTACTACATAGTAATAGTGGACTGTACTACATAGTAATAGTGGACTGTACTACATAGTAATAGTGGACTGTACTACATAGTAATAGTGGACTGTACTACATAATAATAGTGGACTGTACTACATAGTAATAGTGGACTGTACTACATAGTAATAGTGGACTGTACTACATAGTAATAGTGGACTGTACTACATAGTAATAGTGGACTGTACTACATAGTAATAGTGGACTGTACTACATAATAATAGTGGACTGTACTACATAGTAATAGTGGACTGTACTACATAGTAATAGTGGACTGTACTACATAGTAATAGTGGACTGTACTACATAGTAATAGTGGACTGTACTACATAGTAATAGTGGACTGTACTACATAGTAATAGTGGACTGTACTACATAGTAATAGTGGACTGTACTACATATTAATTTTGGAACATACTACGTCGTAATAATGGACTGTACTGTATGACAATCTACAAACGGACTGCCCCAGTATCCAGTTTAGTATGACAGTCTACCAACGGACTGCCCCAGTATCCAGTTTAGTATGACAATCTACCAACGGACTGCCCCAGTATCCAGTTTAGTAAGACAGTCTACCAACGGACTGCCCCAGTGTCCAGTTTAGTATGACAGTCTAACAACGGACTGCCCCAGTGTCCAGTTTAGTATGACAATCTACAAACGGACTGCCTCAGTGTCCAGTTTAGTAAGACAATCTACAAACGGACTGCCCCAGTATCCAGTTTAGTATGACAATCTACAAACGGACTGCCCCAGTATCCAGTTTAGTATGACAGTCTACCAACGGACTGTCCCAGTATTCAGTTTAGTATGACAGTCTACCAACGGGCTGCCCCAGTATCCAGTTTAGTATGACAGTCTACTAACGGACTGCCCCAGTGTCCAGTTTAGTATGACAGTCTAACAACGGACTGCCCCAGTGTCCAGTTTAGTATGACAATCTACAAACGGATTGCCTCAGTGTCCAGTTTAGTAAGACAATCTACAAACGGACTGCCCCAGTATCCAGTTTAGTATGACAATCTACAAACGGACTGCCCCAGTATCCAGTTTAGTATGACAGTCTACCAACGGACTGTCCCAGTATTCAGTTTAGTATGACAGTCTACCAACGGACTGCCCTAGTATTCAGTTTAGTAAGACAGTCTACTAACGGACTGCCCCAGTATCCAGTTTAGTATGACAGTCTAACAACGGACTGCCTCAGTGTCCAGTTTAGTATGACAGTCTACAAACGGACTGCCCCAATATCCAGTTTATTATGACAATCTACCAACGGACTGCCCCAGTATCCAGTTTAGTATGACAGTCTACAAACGGACTGCCCCAGTATCCAGTTTAGTATGACAGTCTACAAACGGACTGCCCCAGTACCCAGTTTAGTATGACAGTCTACCAACGGACTGCCCCAGTATCCAGTTTAGTATGACAGTCTAACAACGGACTGCCTCAGTGTCCAGTTTAGTATGACAGTCTACAAACGGACTGCCCCAATATCCAGTTTATTATGACAATCTACCAACGGACTGCCCCAGTATCCAGTTTAGTATGACAGTCTACAAACGGACTGCCCCAGTATCCAGTTTAGTATGACAGTCTACCAACGGACTGCCCCAATATCCAGTTTATTATGACAATCTACCAACGGACTGCCCCAGTATCCAGTTTAGTATGACAGTCTACCAACGGACTGCCCCAGTATCCAGTTTAGTATGACAGTCTACCAACGGACTGCCCCATTGTCCAGTTTAGTATGACAGTCTACCAACGGACTGCCCCAGTATCCAGTTCAGTAAGACAGTCTACCAACGGACTGCCCCAGTATCCAGTTTAGTATAACAGTCTACAAACAGACTGCCCCAGTATCCAGTTTAGTATGACAATCTACCAACGGACTGCCCCAGTATCCAGTTTAGTATGACAGTCTACCAACGGACTGCCCCAGTGTCCAGTTTAGTATGACAGTCTACCAACGGACTGCCCCAGTATCCAGCTCAGGGCCAGAGCAGCAGAGCAGGGCCAGAGCAGGGCCAGAGCAGCAGAGCAGGGCCAGAGCAGGGCCAGAGCAGCAGAGCAGGGCTAGAGAAGCAGAGCAGGGCCAGAGCAGGGCCTGAGAAGCAGAGCAGGGCCAGAGCAGGGCCTGAGCAGCAGAGCAGGGCCAGAGCAGGGCCAGAGCAGCAGAGCTAGCACAAAGTACCACCTGTGCAAATAACTATCAATGACAACACACTGGGACAAGTGATGAGGATTTAACAGCTGAGTGAGAATACAACACAAAATGACCAATCGCATTGAACAGATCAGATCAGCTGGTTGAATCCCTCTTTCAAAACAACAATATAACCAGCCTGTCACCTCACCCCACCGCAGCATAGCCAGAAGACTGGGGGGGGATCGAGGGGAAAGACGTAGAAGTTGTATCTGTGCTCTTCAAAATAACAAAGAGCTCCTTTCTGTAGTTCCTTGTGTCTGACAATCATGTGTTAGTTCTGTTTTCTGGATTCTCTGTAATGTATTGACTTCATGTTGACCCTGACCCAGCCGGAGTCACAGGAGGGTGAGGAGCCCTTATTTCACAAGATGACATGAAATACCTTAGAGCCAGTGGTGTAAAGTGCTTAACTAAAAATACTTTACAGTACAACTTAAGTCGTTTTTTGGGGCATCTGTAATTTACTTTACTATTATTTTTTTTTACATCTTTAACTTTTACTTTTACACCAGATTCCTCAAGAAAATATTGTACTTTTCCTTGACAACCCAAAGTACTTCTTAGATTTTGAATGCTTAGCAGGACAGGAAAATTGTGAAATTCATGCACTTATAAAGATAACACCTGGTCATCCCTACTGCCTCTGATCTGGAGGACTCACTAAACAGAGAACATCCCTGATCATCCCTACTGCCTCTGATCTGGAGGACTCACTAAACAGAGAACATCCCTGGTCATCCCTACTGCCTCTGATCTGGAGGACTCACTAAACAGAGAACATCCCTGATCATCCCTACTGCCTCTGATCTGGAGGACTCACTAAACAGAGAACATCCCTGGTCATCCCTACTGCCTCTGATCTGGTGGACTCACTAAACAGAGAACATCCCTGGTCATCCCTACTGCCTCTGATCTGGAGGACTCACTAAACAGAGAACATCCCTGGTCATCCCTACTGCCTCTGATCTGGAGGACTCAGTAAACAGAGAACATCCCTGGTCATCTCTACTGCCTCTGATCTGGAGGACTCACTAAACAGAGAACATCCCTGGTCATCCCTACTGCCTCTGATCTGGAGGACTCACTAAACAGAGAACATCCCTGGTCATCCCTACTGCCTCTGATCTGGTGGACTCACTAAACAGAGAACATCCCTGGTCATCCCTACTGCCTCTGATCTGGAGGACTCACTAAACAGAGAACATCCCTGGTCATCCCTACTGCCTCTGATCTGGAGGACTCAGTAAACAGAGAACATCCCTGGTCATCTCTACTGCCTCTGATCTGGAGGACTCACTAAACAGAGAACATCCCTGGTCATCCCTACTGCCTCTGATCTGGAGGACTCACTAAACAGAGAACATCCCTGGTCATCCCTACTGCCTCTGATCTGGTGGACTCACTAAACAGAGAACATCCCTGGTCATCCCTACTGCCTCTGATCTGGAGGACTCACTAAACAGAGAACATCCCTGGTCATCCCTACTGCCTCTGATCTGGAGGACTCAGTAAACAGAGAACATCCCTGGTCATCTCTACTGCCTCTGATCTGGAGGACTCACTAAACAGAGAACATCCCTGGTCATCCCTACTGCCTCTGATCTGGAGGACTCACTAAACAGAGAACATCCCTTGTCATCCCTACTGCCTCTGATCTGGAGGACTCACTAAACAGAGAACATCCCTGGTCATCCCTACTGCCTCTGATCTGGAGGACTCACTAAACAGAGAACATCCCTGGTCATCCCTACTGCCTCTGATCTGGAGGACTCACTAAACAGAGGACATCCCTGGTCATCCCTACTGCCTCGGATCTGGAGGACTCACTAAACAGAGAACATCCCTGGTCATCCCTACTGCCTCTGATCTGGAGGACTCACTAAACAGAGAACATCCCTGGTCATCTCTACTGCCTCTGATCTGGAGGACTCACTAAACAGAGAACATCCCTGGTCATCCCCACTGCCTCTGATCTGTAAATAATGTCTGAATGTTGGAGTTTGCCCTTGGCTATCTGTAAATAATGTCTGAGTGTTCGAGTGTGCCCATGGCTATCTGTAAATAATGTCTGAGTGTTGGAGTTTGCCCTTGGCCATCTGTAAACAATGTCTGAGTGTTGGAGTGTGCCCCTGGCTATCTGTAAATAATGTCTGACTCCATCATTATGCACACCTGTGAGCATTGTTACGCACATCAGGGCTTCATTGGACTCACCTGGACTCCATCACTTATTAATTGCCTCCCCTATATCTGTCTACTCCTCAGTTTCATCCCCGTGTCAGCATTAATGTTGTTTTGTTCCACCTGTCCAGACGCCGTCCTTGTTTTGTTTCATGTCTGTGATTTATTAAATATTCACTCCCTGTACTTGCTTCTCGTCTCCCAGCGTCTGTCCTCACATTTTACTCAAGTAGTATTTTACTGGGTGACTTTCACTTTTACTTGAGTAACTTTCTATTAAGGTATATATACTTTTACTCAAGTATGACAATTGGGTACTTTTTCCACCACTGCTTAGAGTATTGTGGTCTGCTGAGACACCTCCCATCTTCCCTGTTCCTCCCCTTCCTCCTACCTTATCTGTTCTATTCCTTTCACCCAGACATGTACGTGAGTCATTTAGCAGACGCTCCAGAGACACTTACAGTTAACGCCTTCATCTTAAGATCGCTAGGAGGGACAACTGCATATCATAGTAAGTATGTTTTACCTCAATAAAGTAGCTATCAGCAAAGTCAGAGCTAGATATGGTGTAGACTGTTCTCTCTGTCTGGAGTGGTCTCTGGGGATCTGGTGTAGACTGTTCTCTCTGTCTGGAGTGGTCTCTGGGGATCTGGTGTAGACTGTTCTCTCTGACTTGAGTGGTCTCTTGGGATCTGGTGTAGACTGTTCTCTCTGTCTAGAGTGGTCTCTGGGGATCTGGTGTAGACTGTTCTCTCTGACTGGAGTGGTCTCTGGGGATCTGGTGTAGACTGTTCGCTCTGACTGGAGTGGTCTCTGGGGATCTGGTGTAGACTGTTCTCTCTGTCTGGAGTGGTCTCTGGGGATCTGGTGTAGACTGTTCTCTCTGTCTGGAGTGGTCTCTGGGGATCTGGTGTAGACTGTTCTCTCTGACTTGAGTGGTCTCTTGGGATCTGGTGTAGACTGTTCTCTCTGTCTAGAGTGGTCTCTGGGGATCTGGTGTAGACTGTTCTCTCTGTCTGGAGTGGTCTCTGGGGATCTGGTGTAGACTGTTCTCTCTGACTGGAGTGGTCTCTGGGGATCTGGTGTAGACTGTTCTCTCTGACTGGAGAGGCAGTCTGCTAAACTAACATCTCGGTATTATGTTAGTGGAGCAACAGTAATGCAAGGCCATTACCAGAGGAGACAAGAGAACATGACGTTGGGAGAGAGAGAGAGAGAGAGGGGGATATGGAAAGTAGGAGCGAGACCTCATTACAGTGACGAATTAGGTCTCCCTCCCTCCCTCCATGTTAGTTTCTCTCTCCCTCTCTCCCTCTCTCCCTCCCTCCCTCTCTCCCTCCCTCCCTCCCTCCCTCCCTTCCTCTCCCTCCCTCCATGTTGGTTTTTCCTCCCTCCATCTCTCCCAGCCCCTCCCTCCCTTTCTCTCTCTCTCTCTCCCCTCCTCCGTCCCTCCTACCCTCTCTCCCAGCCCCTCCCTCTCTCTCTCTCTCCTCCTCCCTTCCTCTCTCCCAGCTACTCCCTCCCTCCCTCCCTCCCTTCCTCTCTCCCAGCCTCTCCCTCCCTCCATGTTGGTTTTTCCTCCCTCCCTCCCTCCTAGCCCCTCCCTCCCGGTTTCTCTCCCTGTTATCTCTCCGACAGGGTACAGAGGGGCATCTGGTATTAAAATAATCCAGTGACATCGTGGCCTGATTAAAGCCTGGGCCTGATATTAATATATACTGTGATGTCGCTGTAAAATATATGAATATGCTGTCAGGACAGTGAAAAAGGACTGTCTAGCATCCACAGATTAGAGCTGTACAGATTGGGCTCAGCAGGGCAGCTCCCTGTCAGAGATAGATGTAGAGAACTGAGAAGTCCTCTACAAGCAGCGTCTTAGTGGAGGTCTGACTCACTAACATCCTCTTCCTCTCTGACATGTGGTGCAGATGGAATAAAGGATTACCGGTGTGGCGGACCATAAAAACACCAAAACCACACAGACAACTCTCAGGTTCAAAAAGGGTTCAAATCTCACATGGGAGTAGCTTTGGATAAAAGCTACTGCCCCTAAGTCATGTTTTACCCTGCTTTAGCCCATCCTGTGTGCCACAGCAACAAATGCACACAATTAACAGACCGCAGAGGAAGTAGTTCATTACTCAGGAGCTTCGATCACAGCGTTATACTGTGAGAAAGTGTCATGAAGCTGATACCTAGTGATTCTCAATGGTATCCCCCCCAGCCAGGTCATAAAGGATCAGTCCAACCTGTATCCCCCCCAGACAGGTCATAAAGGATCAGTCCAACCTGTATCCCCCCCAGCCAGGTCATAAAAGATCAGTCCAACCTGTATCCCCCCCAGCCAGGTCATAAAGGATCAGTCCAACCTGTATCCCCCCCAGCCAGGTCATAAGGGGTCAGTCCAACCTGTATCCCCCCCAGCCAGCTCATAAAGGATCAGTCCAACCTGTATCCCCCCCAGCCAGGTCATAAAGGATCAGTCCAACCTGTATCCCCCCCAGCCTGGTCATAAAGGATCAGTCCAACCTGTATCCACCCCCAGCCAGGTCATAAAGGATCAGTCCAACCTGTATCCCCCCCAGCCGGGTCATAAAGGATCAGTCCAACCTGTATCCCCCCAGCCAGGTCATAAAGGATCAGTCCAACCTGTATCCCCCCCCAGCCAGGTCATAAAGGATCAGTCCAACCTGTATCCCCCCCAGCCAGGTCATAAAGGATCAGTCCAACCTGTATCCCCCCCAGCCAGGTCATAAAGGATCAGTCCAACCTGTATCCCCCCCCAGCCGGGTCATAAAGGATCAGTCCAACCTGTATCCCCCCAGCCAGGTCATAAAGGATCAGTCCAACCTGTATCCCCCCCAGCCGGGTCATAAAGGATCAGTCCAACCTGTATTAACTTCTGCTCCAGTGTAATGTCCTCCCCCCTCTATATCTCAGTAACAAGTCAGAGTGAAGAGCTACTCCAGTGTAATGTCCCCCCCTCTACTTCTCCCATCCAAGGTTACAGCAGCTGGGTCCATGTTGTCTTTCATTTGAGGTATCCCCTTGGTTTACCACACGAACAAAACAAAAACAGATCTGACCGTGGTGGAATACAGAACAACCTGGTGTAATGCCATAGACCCGATCTGACCGTGGTGGAATACAGAACAACCTGGTGTAATGCTACAGACCCGATCTGACCGTGGTGGAATACAGAACAACCTGGTGTAATGCTACAGACCCGATCTGACCGTGGTGGAATACAGAACAACCTGGTGTAATGCTACAGACCCGATCTGACCGTGGTGGAATACAGAACAACCTGGTGTAATGCTACAGACCCGATCTGACCGTGGTGGAATACAGGACAACCTGGTGTAATGTTACAGACCCGATCTGACCGTGGTGGAATACAGAACAACCTGGTGTAATGTTACAGACCCGATCTGACCGTGGTGGAATACAGAACAACCTGGTGTAATGCTACAGACCCGATCTGACCGTGGTGGAATACAGGACAACCTGGTGTAATGTTACAGACCCGATCTGACCGTGGTGGAATACAGAACAACCTGGTGTAATGTTACAGACCCGATCTGACCGTGGTGGAATACAGAACAACCTGGTGTAATGCTACAGACCCGATCTGACCGTGGTGGAATACAGAACAACCTGGTGTAATGTTACAGACCCGATCTGACCGTGGTGGAATACAGGACAACCTGGTGTAATGCTACAGACCCGATCTGACCGTGGTGGAATACAGAACAACCTGGTGTAATGTTACAGACCCGATCTGACCGTGGTGGAATACAGAACAACCTGGTGTAATGTTACAGACCCGATCTGACCGTGGTGGAATACAGAACAACCTGGTGTAATGCTACAGACCCGATCTGACCGTGGTGGAATACAGAACAACCCTGTGTAATGCTACAGACCCGATCTGACCGTGGTGGAATACAGGACAACCTGGTGTAATGTTACAGACCCGATCTGACCGTGGTGGAATACAGAACAACCTGGTGTAATGTTACAGACCCGATCTGACCGTGGTGGAATACAGAACAACCTGGTGTAATGCTACAGACCCGATCTGACCGTGGTGGAATACAGGACAACCTGGTGTAATGTTACAGACCCGATCTGACCGTGGTGGAATACAGAACAACCTGGTGTAATGTTACAGACCCGATCTGACCGTGGTGGAATACAGAACAACCTGGTGTAATGCTACAGACCCGATCTGACCGTGGTGGAATACAGAACAACCTGGTGTAATGTTACAGACCCGATCTGACCGTGGTGGAATACAGGACAACCTGGTGTAATGCTACAGACCCGATCTGACCGTGGTGGAATACAGAACAACCTGGTGTAATCCTACAGACCCGATCTGACCGTGGTGGAATACAGGACAACCTGGTGTAATGCTACAGACCCGATCTGACCGTGGTGGAATACAGGACAACCTGGTGTAATGTTACAGACCCGATCTGACCGTGGTGGAATACAGAACAACCTGGTGTAATGTTACAGACCCGATCTGACCGTGGTGGAATACAGAACAACCTGGTGTAATGTTACAGACCCGATCTGACCGTGGTGGAATACAGAACAACCTGGTGTAATGTTACAGACCCGATCTGACCGTGGTGGAATACAGGACAACCTGGTGTAATGTTACAGACCCGATCTGACCGTGGTGGAATACAGAACAACCTGGTGTAATGTTACAGACCCGATCTGACCGTGGTGGAATACAGAACAACCTGGTGTAATGTTACAGACCCGATCTGACCGTGGTGGAATACAGAACAACCTGGTGTAATGTTACAGACCCGATCTGACCGTGGTGGAATACAGAACAACCTGGTGTAATGCAACAGACCAGATCTGACCGTGGTGGAATACAGAACAACCTGGTGTAATGTTACAGACCCGATCTGACCGTGGTGGAATACAGAACAACCTGGTGTAATGTTACAGACCCGATCTGACCGTGGTGGAATACAGAACAACCTGGTGTAATGTTACAGACCCGATCTGACCGTGGTGGACTACAGGACAACCTGGTGTAATGCTACAGACCCGATCTGACCGTGGTGGAATACAGAACAACCTGGTGTAATGTTACAGACCCGATCTGACCGTGGTGGAATACAGAACAACCTGGTGTAATGTTACAGACCCGATCTGACCGTGGTGGAATACAGAACAACCTGGTGTAATGCAACAGACCAGATCTGACCGTGGTGGAATACAGAACAACCTGGTGTAATGCTACAGACCCGATCTGACCGTGGTGGAATACAGAACAACCTGGTGTAATGCTACAGACCCGATCTGACCGTGGTGGAATACAGAACAACCTGGTGTAATGCTACAGACCCGATCTGACCGTGGTGGAATACAGAACAACCTGGTGTAATGTTACAGACCCGATCTGACCGTGGTGGAATACAGGACAACCTGGCGTAATGTTACAGACCCGATCTGACCGTGGTGGAATACAGAACAACCTGGTGTAATGCTACAGACCCGATCTGACCGTGGTGGAATACAGAACAACCTGGTGTAATGCTACAGACCCGATCTGACCGTGGTGGAATACAGAACAACCTGGTGTAATGCTACAGACCCGATCTGACCGTGGTGGAATACAGAACAACCTGGTGTAATGCTACAGACCCGATCTGACCGTGGTGGAATACAGAACAACCTGGTGTAATGTTACAGACCCGATCTGACCGTGGTGGAATACAGAACAACCTGGCGTAATGTTACAGACCCGATCTGACCGTGGTGGAATACAGAACAACCTGGTGTAATGCAACAGACCCGATCTGACCGTGGTGGAATACAGAACAACCTGCTGTAATGCAACAGACCCGATCTGACCGTGGTGGAATACAGAACAACCTGGCGTAATGTTACAGACCCGATCTGACCGTGGTGGAATACAAAACAACCTGGTGTAATGCTACAGACCCGATCTGACCGTGGTGGAATACAGAACAACCTGGTGTAATGCTACAGACCCGATCTGACCGTGGTGGAATACAGAACAACCTGGTGTAATGTTACAGACCCGATCTGACCGTGGTGGAATACAGAACAACCTGGTGTAATGTTACAGACCCGATCTGACCGTGGTGGAATACAGAACAACCTGGTGTAATGTTACAGACCCGATCTGACCGTGGTGGAATACAGAACAACCTGGTGTAATGTTACAGACCCGATCTGACCGTGGTGGACTACAGGACAACCTGGTGTAATGCTACAGACCCGATCTGACCGTGGTGGAATACAGAACAACCTGGTGTAATGTTACAGACCCGATCTGACCGTGGTGGAATACAGAACAACCTGGTGTAATGTTACAGACCCGATCTGACCGTGGTGGAATACAGAACAACCTGGTGTAATGCTACAGACCCGATCTGACCGTGGTGGAATACAGAACAACCTGGTGTAATGCTACAGACCCGATCTGACCGTGGTGGAATACAGAACAACCTGGTGTAATGTTACAGACCCGATCTGACCGTGGTGGAATACAGGACAACCTGGCGTAATGTTACAGACCCGATCTGACCGTGGTGGAATACAGAACAACCTGGTGTAATGCTACAGACCCGATCTGACCGTGGTGGAATACAGAACAACCTGGTGTAATGCTACAGACCCGATCTGACCGTGGTGGAATACAGAACAACCTGGTGTAATGCTACAGACCCGATCTGACCGTGGTGGAATACAGAACAACCTGGTGTAATGCTACAGACCCGATCTGACCGTGGTGGAATACAGAACAACCTGGTGTAATGTTACAGACCCGATCTGACCGTGGTGGAATACAGAACAACCTGGCGTAATGTTACAGACCCGATCTGACCGTGGTGGAATACAGAACAACCTGGTGTAATGCAACAGACCCGATCTGACCGTGGTGGAATACAGAACAACCTGCTGTAATGCAACAGACCCGATCTGACCGTGGTGGAATACAGAACAACCTGGCGTAATGTTACAGACCCGATCTGACCGTGGTGGAATACAGAACAACCTGGTGTAATGCTACAGACCCGATCTGACCGTGGTGGAATACAGAACAACCTGGTGTAATGCTACAGACCCGATCTGACCGTGGTGGAATACAGGACAACCTGGTGTAATGTTACAGACCCGATCTGACCGTGGTGGAATACAGAACAACCTGGTGTAATGCTACAGACCCGATCTGACCGTGGTGGAATACAGAACAACCTGGTGTAATGTTACAGACCCGATCTGACCGTGGTGGAATACAGGACAACCTGGTGTAATGTTACAGACCCGATCTGACCGTGGTGGAATACAGAACAACCTGGTGTAATGTTACAGACCCGATCTGACCGTGGTGGAATACAGAACAACCTGGTGTAATGCTACAGACCCGATCTGACCGTGGTGGAATACAGAACAACCTGGTGTAATGCTACAGACCCGATCTGACCGTGGTGGAATACAGAACAACCCTGTGTAATGCTACAGACCCGATCTGACCGTGGTGGAATACAGAACAACCTGGTGTAATGTTACAGACCCGATCTGACCGTGGTGGAATACAGAACAACCTGGTGTAATGCCATAGACCCGATCTGACCGTGGTGGAATACAGAACAACCTGGTGTAATGCTACAGACCCGATCTGACCGTGGTGGAATACAGAACAACCTGGTGTAATGCTACAGACCCGATCTGACCGTGGTGGAATACAGAACAACCCTGTGTAATGTTAGAGACCCGATCTGACCGTGGTGGAATACAGAACAACCTGGTGTAATGTTACAGACCCGATCTGACCGTGGTGGAATACAGAACAACCTGGTGTAATGTTACAGACCCGATCTGACCGTGGTGGAATACAGAACAACCTGGTGTAATGCTACAGACCCGATCTGACCGTGGTGGAATACAGAACAACCTGGTGTAATGTTACAGACCCGATCTGACCGTGGTGGAATACAGGACAACCTGGTGTAATGCTACAGACCCGATCTGACCGTGGTGGAATACAGAACAACCTGGTGTAATGCTACAGACCCGATCTGACCGTGGTGGAATACAGGACAACCTGGTGTAATGCTACAGACCCGATCTGACCGTGGTGGAATACAGGACAACCTGGTGTAATGTTACAGACCCGATCTGACCGTGGTGGAATACAGAACAACCTGGTGTAATGTTACAGACCCGATCTGACCGTGGTGGAATACAGAACAACCTGGTGTAATGTTACAGACCCGATCTGACCGTGGTGGAATACAGAACAACCTGGTGTAATGTTACAGACCCGATCTGACCGTGGTGGAATACAGAACAACCTGGTGTAATGTTACAGACCCGATCTGACCGTGGTGGAATACAGAACAACCTGGTGTAATGTTACAGACCCGATCTGACCGTGGTGGAATACAGAACAACCTGGTGTAATGCAACAGACCAGATCTGACCGTGGTGGAATACAGAACAACCTGGTGTAATGTTACAGACCCGATCTGACCGTGGTGGAATACAGAACAACCTGGTGTAATGTTACAGACCCGATCTGACCATGGTGGAATACAGGACAACCTGGCGTAATGTTACAGACCCGATCTGACCGTGGTGGAATACAGGACAACCTGGTGTAATGTTACAGACCCGATCTGACCGTGGTGGAATACAGAACAACCTGGTGTAATGTTACAGACCCGATCTGACCGTGGTGGAATACAGAACAACCTGGTGTAATGCAACAGACCCGATCTGACCGTGGTGTAATACAGAACAACCTGGTGTAATGCTACAGACCCGATCTGACCGTGGTGGAATACAGAACAACCTGGTGTAATGCAACAGACCCGATCTGACCGTGGTGGAATACAGAACAACCTGGTGTAATGCTACAGACCCGATCTGACCGTGGTGGAATACAGAACAACCTGGTGTAATGCTACATTCCCGATCTGACCGTGGTGGAATACAGACCAACCTGGTGTAATGCTATAGACCCGATCTGACCGTGGTGGAATACAGAACAACCAGGTGTAATGCTACATTCCCGATCTGACCGTGGTGGAATACAGACCAACCTGGTGTAATGCTATAGACCCGATCTGACCGTGGTGGAATACAGAACAACCTGGTGCAATGCAACAGACCAGATCTGACCGTGGTGGAATACAGAACAACCTGGTGTAATGCTACAGACCCGATCTGACCGTGGTGGAATACAGGACAACCTTGTGTAATGTTACAGACCCGATCTGACCGTGGTGGAATACAGACCAACCTGGTGTAATGCAACAGAACCGATCTGACCGTGGTGGAATACAGAACAACCTCGTGTAATGTTACAGACCCGATCTGACCGTGGTGGAATACAGAACAACCTGGTGTAATGTTACAGACCCGATCTGACCGTGGTGGAATACAGAACAACCTGGTGTAATGTTACAGACCCGATCTGACCGTGGTGTAATACAGAACAACCTGGTGTAATGCTACAGACCCGATCTGACCGTGGTGGAATACAGGACAACCTGGTGTAATGTTACAGACCCGATCTGACCGTGGTGGAATACAGAACAACCTGGTGTAATGCTACAGACCCGATCTGACCGTGGTGGAATACAGAACAACCTGGTGTAATGCTACAGACCCGATCTGACCGTGGTGGAATACAGGACAACCTGGTGTAATGCTACAGACCTGATCTGACCGTGGTGGAATACAGGACAACCTTGTGTAATGTTACAGACCCGATCTGACCGTGGTGGAATACAGAACAACCTGGTGTAATGTTACAGACCCGATCTGACCGTGGTGGAATACAGAACAACCTGGTGTAATGTTACAGACCCGATCTGACCGTGGTGGAATACAGGACAACCTGGTGTAATGTTACAGACCCGATCTGACCGTGGTGGAATACAGAACAACCTGGTGTAATGTTACAGACCCGATCTGACCGTGGTGGAATACAGAACAACCTGGTGTAATGTTACAGACCCGATCTGACCGTGGTGGAATACAGGACAACCTGGTGTAATGCTACAGACCCGATCTGACCGTGGTGGAATACAGAACAACCTGGTGTAATGATACAGACCCGATCTGACCGTGGTGGAATACAGGACAACCTGGTGTAATGCTATAGTCCTGTTATTATTTACTAACGCTTCCCTTCCTGAAGACAGCTATAACTTAGTAGTTACCAGCCTCAATCAGCACAATGTTTTCAGTATCAAGCTTTACAGTTACTATAGTATACCACGGCTGGATAGACGCTGTCATGTTATATTAGAACACGGTGCCCTGTATAGGACGTTGGGCTATGACTGTAGAGAGAGAACCAGACAGACATTGAGCCTTCAGAAAAACACATACACAAAAAATAACTCTCTGACACTGATGATGAACGAGAGAGAGATGAGGCAGAGACAGAGACAGACAGAGAGACAGAGACAGAGAGACAGATACAGAGAGACAGAGAGAGAGAGAGTAAGAGACAGATACAGAGAGACAGAGAGAGAGAGCGAGACAGAGAGAGAGAGAGAGACCGAGAGAGAGAGAGAGAGAGAGAGAGAGAGAAAGAGAGAGACAGAGAGAGAGAGAGTGGAGAGTTAGAGAGGGGGAGAAAGGAGAGATGAAAGCATTACAGTGAAGGAAGGAGAATTAGAGCACTAGAATGAGAGAGGAGGGACACTGACAAGAGGAGAAAAGGAGAGGGACACTGTCCAGAGGAGAGCAGGAGAGAAGAGAGGTGAGAGGAGGGACACTGACCAGAGGAGGACAGGATAAAATAGAGGAGAGATGAAGGACAGTGACCAGAGGAGGACAAAGGAGGAGGCACTGACCAGAGGAGGACAGGAGAGAGAATAGGAGAGGAGAGAGGAGGAACACTGACCAGAGGAGGAGAGGAGAGAGGAGGAACACTGACCAGAGGAGGACAGGAGAGAGGAGGAACGCTGACCAGAGGAGGAGAGGAGAGAGGAGGAACGCCGACCAGAGGAGGAGAGGAGGAAAGGAGAGAAGAGAGGAGGGACACTGAACCGAAGAGGAGGGGAGGAAAGGAGAGAAGAGAGGAGGGACACTGACCAGAGGAGGAGGGGAGGAGAGGAGAGAAGAGCGGTGGGACACTGACCAGAGGAGGAGAGGAGAGGAGGGACACTGACCAGAGGAGGAGGGGAGAGAGGAGAGAAGAGAGGAGGGACACTGACCAGAGGAGGAGAGGAGAGAGGAGGGACACTGACAAGAGGAGGAGAGGCGAGAGGAGGGACACTGACCAGAGGAGGAGAGGAGAGAGGAGGGACACTGACCAGAGGAGGATAGGAAACAGGAGGGACACTGACCAGAGGAGGAGAGGAGAGAGGAGGGAAACTGACCAGAGGAGGAGGGGAGAGAGGAGAGAAGAGAGGAGGGACACTGACCAGAGGAGGAGGGGAGGAAATGAGAGAAGAGAGGAGTGACACTGACCGGAGGAGAAGGGGAGTAAAGGAGAGAAGAGAGGTGGGACACTGACCAGAGGAGGAGAGGAAACAGGAGGGACACTGACCAGAGGAGGAGAGGAGAGAGGAGGGAAACTGACCAGAGGAGGAGGGGAGAGAGGAGAGAAGAGAGGAGGGACACTGACCAGAGGAGGAGGGGAGGAAATGAGAGAAGAGAGGAGTGACACTGACCGGAGGAGGATGGGAAGAAAGGAGAGGAGGAGCGGAGGGACACTGACCAGAGGAGGAGAGGAGAGAGGAGGGACACTGACCAGAGGAGGAGGGGAGGAAAGGAGAGGAGAGAGGAGGAACACTGATTAGAGGAGGAGAGGGGGAAAGGAGAGAAGAGAGGAGGGACACTGAACAGAGGAGGAGAGGAGAGAGGAGGGACACTGACCAGAGGAGGAGAGAAGAGAGGAGGGACACTGACCAGAGGAGGAGAGGAGAGAGTAGGGACACTGACCAGAGGATGAGAGGAGAGAGGAGGGACACTGACCAGAGGATGAGAGGAGAGAGGAGGGACACTGACCAGAGGAGGAGAGGAGAGAGGAGGGACACTGGCCAGAGGAGGAGAGGAGAGAGGAGGGACACTGACCAGAGGAGGAGAGAAGAGAGGAGGGACACTGACCAGAGGAGGAGAGGAGAGAGTAGGGACACTGACCAGAGGATGAGAGGAGAGAGGAGGGACACTGACCAGAGGATGAGAGGAGAGAGGAGGGACACTGACCAGAGGAGGAGAGGAGAGAGGAGGGACACTGGCCAGAGGAGGAGAGGAGAGAAGAGGGACACTGACCAGAGGAGGAGAGGACAGAGTAGGGACACTGACCAGAGGAGGAAGAGGAGAGAGGAGGGACACTGACCAGAGGAGGAGAGGAGAGAGGAGGGACACTGACCAGAGGAGAAGGGGAAGACAGGAGAAGAAAGAGAGAGGAGGGACACTGACCAGAGGAGGAGAGGACAGAGTAGGGACACTGACCAGAGGAGGAAGAGGAGAGAGGAGGGACACTGACCACAGGAGGAGAGGACAGAGTAGGGACACTGACCAGAGGATGATTTGAGAGAGGAGGGACACTGACCAGAGGAGGAGAGGAGTGACACTGACCATAGGAGAGAGGAGGAACACAGACTAGAGGAGGAGAGAGAGGAGAGACACTGACCAGAGGAGGAGAGGAGAGAGGAGGAACACTGACCAGAGGAGGAGGGGAGAGAGGAGGGACACTGACCAAAGGAAGAGAGGAGAGAGGAGGGACACTGACTAGAGGAGGAGAGGAGAGAGGAGGAACACTGACCAGAGGAGGAGGAGAGGAGAGTGGAGGGAGGGACACTGACCAGAGGAGGAGAGGAGAGAGGAGGGTCACTGACCAGAGGAGGAGAGGAGAGAGGAGGGACACTGACCAGAGGAGGAGGGGAAGACAGGAGAAGAGAGAGGAGGGACACTGACCAGAGGAGGAGAGGACAGAGTAGGGACACTGACCAGAGGAGGAAGAGGAGAGAGGAGGGACACTGACCAGAGAAGGATAGGACAGAGTAGTGACACTGACCAGAGGATGATTTGAGAGAGGAGGGACACTGACCAGAGGAGGAGAGGAGTGACACTGACCACAGGAGAGAGGAGGGACACAGACTAGAGGAGGAGAGAGAGGAGAGACACTGACCAGAGGAGGAGAGGAGAGAGGAGGGACACTGACCAGAGGAGGAGAGGACAGAGTAGGGACACTGACCAGAGGAGGAAGAGGAGAGAGGAGGGACACTGACCAGAGGAGGAAGAGGAGAGAGGAGGGACACTGACCAGAGGAGGAGAGGACAGAGTAGGGACACTGACCAGAGGATGATTTGAGAGAGGAGGGACACTGACCAGAGGAGGAGAGAAGAGAGGAGGGACACTGACCAGAGGAGGAGAGGAGAGAGTAGGGACACTGACCAGAGGATGAGAGGAGAGAGGAGGGACACTGACCAGAGGAGGAGAGGAGAGAGGAGGGACACTGGCCAGAGGAGGAGAGGAGAGAAGAGGGACACTGACCAGAGGAGGAGAGGACAGAGTAGGGACACTGACCAGAGGAGGAAGAGGAGAGAGGAGGGACACTGACCAGAGGACGAGAGGAGAGAGGAGGGACACTGACCAGAGGAGAAGGGGAAGACAGGAGAAGAAAGAGAGAGGAGGGACACTGACCAGAGGAGGAGAGGACAGAGTAGGGACACTGACCAGAGGAGGAAGAGGAGAGAGGAGGGACACTGACCACAGGAGGAGAGGACAGAGTAGGGACACTGACCAGAGGATGATTTGAGAGAGGAGGGACACTGACCAGAGGAGGAGAGGAGTGACACTGACCATAGGAGAGAGGAGGAACACAGACTAGAGGAGGAGAGAGAGGAGAGACACTGACCAGAGGAGGAGAGGAGAGAGGAGGAACACTGACCAGAGGAGGAGGGGAGAGAGGAGGGACACTGACCAAAGGAAGAGAGGAGAGAGGAGGGACACTGACCAGAGGAGGAGAGGAGAGAGGAGGAACACTGACCAGAGGAGGAGGAGAGGAGATAGGAGGGAGGGACACTGACCAGAGGAGGAGAGGAGAGAGGAGGGTCACTGACCAGAGGAGGAGAGGAGAGAGGAGGGACACTGACCAGAGGAGGAGGGGAAGACAGGAGAAGAGAGAGGAGGGACACTGACCAGAGGAGGAGAGGACAGAGTAGGGACACTGACCAGAGGAGGAAGAGGAGAGAGGATCGACACTGACCAGAGAAGGATAGGACAGAGTAGTGACACTGACCAGAGGATGATTTGAGAGAGGAGGGACACTGACCAGAGGAGGAGAGGAGTGACACTGACCACAGGAGCGAGGAGGGACACAGACTAGAGGAGGAGAGAGAGGAGAGACACTGACCAGAGGAGGAGAGGAGAGAGGACGGACACTGACCAGAGGAGGAGAGGACAGAGTAGGGACACTGACCAGAGGAGGAAGAGGAGAGAGGAGGGACACTGACCAGAGGAGGAAGAGGAGAGAGGAGGGACACTGACCAGAGGAGGAGAGGACAGAGTAGGGACACTGACCAGAGGATGATTTGAGAGAGGAGGGACACTGACCAGAGGAGGAGAGGAGTGACACTGACCATAGGAGAGAGGAGGGACACAGACTAGAGGAGGCGAGAGAGGAGAGACACTGACCAGAGGAGGAGAGGAGAGAGGAGGAACACTGACCAGAGGAGGAGGGGAGAGAGGAGGGACACTGACCAAAGGAAGAGAGGAGAGAGGAGGGACACTGACCAGAGGAGGAGAGGAGAGAGGAGGAACACTGACCAGAGGAGGAGGAGAGGAGAGAGGGGGGAGGGACACTGACCAGAGGAGGAGAGGAGAGAGGAGGGTCACTGACCAGAGGAGGAGAGGAGAGAGGAGGGGCACTGACCAGAGGAGGAGGGGAAGACAGGAGAAGAGAGAGGAGGGACACTGACCAGAGGAGGAGAGGACAGAGTAGGGACACTGAACAGAGGAGGAAGAGGAGAGAGGAGGGACACTGACCAGAGAAGGATAGTACAGAGTAGTGACACTGACCAGAGGATGATTTGAGAGAGGAGGGACACTGACCAGAGGAGGAGAGGAGTGACACTGACCATAGGAGAGAGGAGGGACACAGACTAGAGGAGGAGAGAGAGGAGAGACACTGACCAGAGGAGGAGAGGAGAGAGGAGGGACACTGACCAGAGGAGGAGGGGAGAGAGGAGGGACACTGACCAAAGGAAGAGAGGAGAGAGGAGGGACACTGACCAGAGGAGGAGGAGAGGAGAGAGGAGGGAGGGACATTGACCAGAGGAGGAGAGAGGAGGGTCACTGACCAGAGGAGGAGCGGAGAGAGGAGGGACACTGACCAGAGGAGGAGAGGAGAGAGGAGGGACACTGACCAGAGGAGGAGAGGAGAGAGGAGGGACACTGACCAGAGGAGGAGAGGAGAGAGGAGGAACACTGACCAGAGGTGGACAAGAGAGAGGAAGGACACTGACCAGAGGATGAGAGAAGAGAGGAGGGACACTGACCAGAGGAGGAGAGGAGAGAGGAAGAACACTGACCAGAGGAGAAGAGGAGAGAGAAGAGACACTTACCAGAGGAGGATAGGAGAGAGGAGAGATACAGACCAGAGGAGAAGGGGAGGAAAGGAGAGAAGAGAGGTGGGACACTGACCAGAGGAGGAGAGGAAACAGGAGGGACACTGACCAGAGGAGGAGAGGAGAGAGGAGGGACACTGACGATAGGAGGAGGGGAGAGAGGAGAGAAGAGAGGAGGGACACTGACCAGAAGAGGAGGGGAGGAAAGGAGAGAAGAGAGGAGTGACACTGATCGGAGGAGAATGGGAGGAAAGGAGAGGAGGAGAGGAGGGACACTGACCAGAGGAGGAGAGGAGAGAGGAGGAACACTGACCAGAGGAAGACAGGAGAGAGGAGGGACACTGACCAGAGGAGGAGGGGAGGAAAGGATAGAAGAGAGGAGGTACACTGAGCAGAGGAGGAGACGAGAGATGAGGGACACTGACCAGAGGAGGAGAGAAGAGAGGAGGGACACTGACCAGAGGATGAGAGGAGAGAGGAGGGACACTGACCAGAGGAGGAGAGGAGAGAAGAGAGACACTGACCAGAGGAGGAGAGGACAGAGTAGGGACACTGACCAGAGGAGGAAGAGGAGAGAGGAGGGACACTGACCAGAGGAGGAGAGGAGAGAGTCGGGACACTGACCAGAGGAGGAGGGGAAGACAGGAGAAGAGAGAGGAGGGACACTGACCAGAGGAGGAGAGGACAGAGTAGGGACACTGACCAGAGGATGATTTGAGAGAGGAGGGACACTGACCAGAGGAGGAGAGGAGTGACACTGACCATAGGAGAGAGGAGGGACACAGACTAAAGGAGGAGAGAGAGGAGAGACACTGACCAGAGGAGGAGAGGAGAGAGGAGGGACACTGACCAGAGGAGGAGGGGAGAGAGGAGGGACACTGACCAAAGGAAGAGAGGAGAGAGTATGGACACTGACCAGAGGAGGAGAGGAGAGAGGAGGAACACTGACCAGAGGAGGAGGAGAGGAGAGAGGAGGGAGGGACACTGACCAGAGGAGGAGAGGAGAGAGGAGGGTCACTGGCCAGAGGAGGAGAGGAGAGAGGAGGGACACTGACCGGAGGTGGACAAGAGAGAGGAAGGACACTGACCAGAGGAGGAGAGAAGAGAGGAGGAACACTGACCAGAGGAGAAGAGGAGAGAGGAGGGACACTGACCAGAGGAGGATAGGAGAGAGGAGAGACACAGACCAGAGGAGAAGGGGAGGAAAGGAGAGAAGAGAGGTGGGACACTGATCAGAGGAGGAGAGGAAACAGGAGGGACACTGACCAGAGGAGGAGAGGAGAGAGGAGGAACACTGACCAGAGGAAGAGGAGAGGAGAGAGGAGGGAGGGACACTGACCAGAGAAGGAGAGGAGAGAGGAGGGTCACTGACCAGAGGAGGAGGGGAAGACAGGAGAGGAGAGAGGAGGGACACTGACCAGAGGAGGAGAGGAGAGAGGAGGGACACTGAGCAGAGGAGGATTTGAGAGAGGAGGGAGACTGACCAGAGGAGGATAGGAGAGAGGAGGGACACTGACCAGAGGAGGAGCGGTAAGAGGAGGAACACTGACCAGAGGAGGAGGGGAAGACAGGAGAGGAGAGAGGAGGGACACTGACCAGAGGAGGAGAGGAGAGAGGAGGGACACTGAGCAGAGGAGGATTTGAGAGAGGAGGGAGACTGACCAGAGGAGGATAGGAGAGAGGAGGGACACAGACCAGAGGAGAAGGGGAGGAAAGGAGAGAAGAGAGGAGGGACAATGACCAGAGGAGGAGAGAAGAGAGGAGGGACACTGACCAGAGGAGGAGAGAAGAGAGGAGGGACACTGACCAGAGGAGGAGAGGAGAGAGTAGGGACACTGACCAGAAGAGGAGAGGAGAGAGGAGGGACACAGACCAGAGGAGGAAAGAAGAGAGGAGGGACACTGACCAGAGGAGGAGAGGAGAGAGGAGGGACACTGACCAGAGGAGGAGAGGAGAGAGGAGGGAAACTGACCAGAAGAGGAGAGGAGAGAGGAGGGACACAGACCAGAGGAGGAGAGAAGAGAGGAGGGACACTGACCAAAGGAGGAGAGGACAGAGTAGCGACACTGACCAGAGGAGGAGAGGAGAGAGGAGGGAAACTGACCAGAGGAGTAGAGGAGAGAGGAGGGACACTGACCATAGAAGAGAGGAGGGACACATACTAGAGGAGGAGAGAGAGGAGAGACACTGACCAGCGGAGGAGAGGAGAGAGGAGGGACACTGACCAGAGGAGGAGGGGAGAGAGGCGGGACACTGACTAAAGGAAGAGAGGAGAGAGGAGGGACACTAACCAGAGGAGGAGAGGAGAGAGGAGGAACACTGACCAGAGGAGAAGAGGAGAGAGGAGGGACACTGACCAGAGGAGAAGAGGAGAGAGGGACACTGACCAGAGGAGGAGAGGAGAGAGGAGGGAAACTGACCAGAGGAGGAGAGGAGAGAGGAGGGACACTGACCAGAGGAGGAGAGGAGAGAGTAGGGACACTGACCAGAGGAGTAGAGGAGAGAGGATGGACACTGACCAGAGGAGGAGAGGACAGAGTAGGGACACTGACCAGAGGAGGATAGGAGAGCGGAGGGACACTGACCATAGGAGAGAGGAGGGACACAGACTAGAGGAGGAGAGGAGAGAGGAGGGAGGGACACTGACCAGATGAGGAGAGGAGAGAGGAGGGTCACTGACCAGAGGAGGAGAGGAGAGAGGAGGGACACTGACCAGAGGAGGAGAGGAGAGAGGAGGGACACTGACCAGAGGAGGAGGGAAGAGAGGAGTGACACTGACCAGAGGAGGAGTGGAGAGAGGAGAGACACTGACCAGAGGAGGAGAGGAGAGAGGAGGAGAGGAGAGAGGAGGGACACTGACCAGAGGAGGAGAGGAGGGACACTGACCAGAGGAGTAGAGGAGAGAGTAGGGACACTGACCATAGAAGAGAGGAGAGACACAGACTAGAGGAGGAGAAAGAGGAGGGACACTGACCAGAGGAGGAGAGGAGAGAGGAGGGACACTGATCAGAGGAGGAGGGGAAAGAGGATGGACACTGACCAGAGGAGGAGAGGACAGAGTAGGGACACAGACCAGTGGAGGATTTGAGAGAGGAGGGACACTGACCAGAGGAGGAGAGGAGAGAGGAGGGACACTGACCAGAGGAGGAGGGGAGAGAGGAGGGACACTGACCAAAGGAAGAGAGGAGGGACACTAACCAGAGGATGAGAGGAGAGAGGAGGAACACTGACCAGAGGAGGAGGAGAGGAGATTGGAGGGAGGGACACTGACCAGAGGAGGACAGGAGAGAGGAAGGACACTGACCAGAGGAGAAGGGAAGAGAGGAGGGACACTGACCAGAGGAGGAGAGGAGAGAGGAGGGACACTGACCAGAGGAGGAGAGGAGAGAGGATGGACACTGACCAGAGGAGGATAGGAGAGAGGAGGGACACTGACCATAGGAGAGAGGAGGGACACAGACTAGAGGAGGAGAGGAGAGAGGAGGGAGGGACACTGACCAGATGAGGAGAGGAGAGAGGAGGGTCACTGACCAGAGGAGGAGAGGAGAGAGGAGGGACACTGACCAGAGGAGGAGAGGAGAGACACAGACTAGAGGAGGAGAGAGAGGAGGGACACTGACCAGAGGAGGAGAGGAGAGAGGAGGGACACTGATCAGAGGAGGAGGGGAAAGAGGATGGACACTGACCAGAGGAGGAGAGGACAGAGTAGGGACACAGACCAGTGGAGGATTTGAGAGAGGAGGGACACTGACCAGAGGAGGAGAGGAGAGAGGAGGGACACTGACCAAAGGAAGAGAGGAGGGACACTAACCAGAGGATGAGAGGAGAGAGGAGGAACACTGACCAGAGGAGGAGGAGAGGAGATTGGAGGGAGGGACACTGACCAGAGGAGGACAGGAGAGAGGAAGGACACTGACCAGAGGAGAAGGGAAGAGAGGAGGGACACTGACCAGAGGAGGAGAGGAGAGAGGAGGGACACTGACCAGAGGAGGAGAGGAGAGAGGATGGACACTGACCAGAGGAGGAGAGGAGAGAGGAGGGACACTTACCATAGGAGAGAGGAGGGACACAGACCACAGGAGGAGAGAGAGGAGGGACACTGACCAGAGGAGGAGAGGAGAGAGGAGGGACACTGATCAGAGGAGGAGGGGAGAGAGGATGGACACTGACCAGAGGAGGAGAGGACAGAGTAGGGACACTGACCAGTGGAGGATTTGAGAAAGGAGGGACACTGACCAGAGGAGGAGAGGAGAGAGGAGGGACACTGACCATAGGAGAGAGGAGGGACACAGACCAGAGGAGGAGAGAGAGGAGGGACACTGACCAGAGGAGGAGAGGAGAGAGGAGGGACACTGACCAGAGGAGGAGAGGAGAGAGGAGGGTCACTGACCCGGGGAGGAGAGGAGAGAGGAGGCACACTAACCAGAGGAGGAGAGGAGAGAGGAGGAACACTGACCAGAGGAGGATGGGAGGAAAGGGGAGGAGAGAGGAGGGAGGGACACTGACCAGAGGAGGAGAGGAGAGAGGAGAGTCACTGACCAGAGGAGGAGAGGAGAGAGGAGGGACACTGACCAGAGGAGGAGCGGAGAGAGGAGGAACACTGACCAGAGGAGAAGAGGAGAGAGGAGGGAAACTGACCATAGGAGATAGGAGGGACACAGACTAGAGGAGGAGAGAGAGGAGAGACACTGACCAGAGGAGGAGAGGAGAGAGGAGGGACACTGACCAGAGGAGGAGAGGAGAGAGGAGGGACACTGTCCAGAGGAGGAGAGGAGAGAGGAGGAACACTGACCAGAGGAGAAGAGGAGAGAGGAGGGACACTGACCAGAGGAGAAGAGGAGAGGGGAGGGACATTGACAAGAGGAGGAGAGGAGAGAGGAGGAACACTGACCAGTGGTGGAGGGGAAGACAGGAGAGGAGAGGGGAGGGACACTGACCAGAGTAGGAGAGGAGAGAGGAGGAACACTGACCAGCGGAGGACAGGAGAGAGGAGGGACACTGACCAGAGGAGGAGAGAAGAGAGGAGGGACACTGACCAGAGGAGGAGTGGAGAGAGGAGAGACACTGACCAGAGGAGGAGAGGAGGGACACAGACCAGAGGAGGAGAGGAGGGACACTGACCAGAGGAGGAGAGGAGAGAGGAGGGACACTGACCAGAGGAGGAGGGGAGAGAGGAGGGACACTGACCCGGGGAGGAGAGGAGAGAGGAGGGACACTGACCAGAGGAGGAGAGGAGAGAGGAGGGACACTGACCAGAGGAGGAGAGGAGAGAGGAGGGACACAGACCAGAGAAGGGGAGAGAGGAGGGACACTGACCAGAGGAGGAGAGGAGAGAGGAGGGACACTGACCAGAGGAGGAGGGACACTGACCAGAGGAGGAGAGGAGAGAGGAGGGACACTGACCAGAGGAGGAGAGGAGAGAGGAGGGACACTAACCAGAGGAGGAGAGGAGAGAGGAGGAACACTGACCAGAGGAGGAGGGGAGGAGAGGAGAGGAGAGAGAGGGACACTGACCAGAGGAGGAGAGGAGAGAGGAGGGACACTGACCATAGGAGAGAGGAGGGACACAGACCACAGGAGGAGAGAGAGGAGGGACACTGACCAGAGGAGGAGAGGAGAGAGGAGGGACACTGATCAGAGGAGGAGGGGACAGAGTAGGGACACTGACCAGTGGAGGATTTGAGAAAGGAGGGACACTGACCAGAGGAGGAGAGGAGAGAGGAGGGACACTGACCATAGGAGAGAGGAGGGACACAGACCAGAGGAGGAGAGAGAGGAGGGACACTGACCAGAGGAGGAGAGGAGAGAGGAGGGACACTGACCAGAGGAGGAGAGGCGATAGGAGGGTCACTGACCCGGGGAGGAGAGGAGAGAGGAGGCACACTAACCAGAGGAGGAGAGGAGAGAGGAGGAACACTGACCAGAGGAGGATGGGAGGAAAGGGGAGGAGAGAGGAGGGAGGGACACTGACCAGAGGAGGAGAGGAGAGAGGAGAGTCACTGACCAGAGGAGGAGAGGAGAGAGGAGGGACACTGACCAGAGGAGGAGCGGAGAGAGGAGGAACACTGACCAGAGGAGAAGAGGAGAGAGGAGGGAAACTGACCATAGGAGATAGGAGGGACACAGACTAGAGGAGGAGAGAGAGGAGAGACACTGACCAGAGGAGGAGAGGAGAGAGGAGGGACACTGACCAGAGGAGGAGAGGAGAGAGGAGGGACACTGTCCAGAGGAGGAGAGGAGAGAGGAGGAACACTGACCAGAGGAGAAGAGGAGAGAGGAGGGACACTGACCAGAGGAGAAGAGGAGAGGGGAGGGACATTGACAAGAGGAGGAGAGGAGAGAGGAGGAACACTGACCAGTGGTGGAGGGGACGACAGGAGAGGTGAGGGGAGGGACACTGACCAGAGTAGGAGAGGAGAGAGGAGGAACACTGACCAGCGGAGGACAGGAGAGAGGAGGGACACTGACCAGAGGAGGAGAGAAGAGAGGAGGGACACTGACCAGAGGAGGAGTGGAGAGAGGAGTGACACTGACCAGAGGAGGAGAGGAGGGACACAGACCAGAGGAGGAGAGGAGGGACACTGACCAGAGGAGGAGAGGAGAGAGGAGGGACACTGACCAGAGGAGGAGGGGAGAGAGGAGGGACACTGACCCGGGGAGGAGAGGAGAGAGGAGGGACACTGACCAGAGGAGGAGAGGAGAGAGGAGGGACACTGACCAGAGGAGGAGAGGAGAGAGGAGGGACACAGACCAGAGAAGGGGAGAGAGGAGGGACACTGACCAGAGGAGGAGAGGAGAGAGGAGGGACACTGACCAGAGGAGGAGGGACACTGACCAGAGGAGGAGAGGAGAGAGGAGGGACACTGACCAGAGGAGGAGAGGAGAGAGGAGGGACACTAACCAGAGGAGGAGAGGAGAGAGGAGGAACACTGACCAGAGGAGGAGGGGAGGAGAGGAGAGGAGAGAGAGGGACACTGACCAGAGGAGGAGAGGAGAGAGGAGGGACACTGACCAGAGGAGGAGATGAGAGACACTGACCAGAGGAGAAGAGGATAGAGGAGGGACACTGACCAGAGGAGGAGAGAAGAGAGGAGGGACACTTACCAGAGGAGGAGAGAAGAGAGGAGGGACACAGACCAAACTAGCTATCTCTAAGCTCTGTCACGACTCTTGTTTGAACACAGTTATTTATTGTAGTTGTCTTATCTACTGTAGACCAGGGCCCTGTGCCAAACTTAGCCCTGCTGTCCCAGGGTGAGGGAGGCTCCCACCTAGGGCTGCACACACTAACACAGTCACACTGGCACAGTCACACTGGCACTGACATAGTCACACTGACAGTCACGCTGGCACAGTCACACTGACACAGTGGTATTGTCCTTCAACTTTCTGTCCCTTCATCAAGCTAAATCCAGGCTAGTATCATTAAATAGACAGTAGACCTGGGAACAGAGAATGACCATCAGGATAGAGCCTCCAGCTATATCCTCACCCTCAATCCAAGATGGCATAGCAGTCAGACGTCCTTTGTCCACGTCTTGTCGTGTCGCGTGTATATATATATTTACATCTTTCTTCGCATATCTTTTATATATCTTTTATATATTTTATTTTCCAAAAACTCAACTTCAAAACACTCTCCTGCAACCCGCCTCACCAATTAAAAAAATATATATATATTATTTACCTCAAATCTAAAATCCACAATAGAAGCTAGCCTGAAGCTAACCAGAAGCTAGCCAGGAGCTAACCAGAAGCTAACCAGAAGCTAGCCAGAAGCTAGCCAGGAGCTAACCAGGAGCTAACCAGAAGCTAGCCAGTGTACTGACTAACGTTAGTATTTAGCTAACCACGGTTGATGGTCATCAGCTATCCTTTAGCTCAAAAAGCTATCGCCAGTTTTGTACAAAGCGACTCAGACCAGAATATAACGGACCTATTTTTCGCTCAATATCCCCAGATTTCAACCGAATGCTCTGAACATTTACACCTGGATCTCGCAGCTAGCTAGCTGCTATCCGTGTGACTATTGGCTTACGTCGGTCCCGGAGCAAACTTCAATTATTCCGGAGCTAGCCAGCAGAAGAGTTCCATCAGTCACTCCTGTTGCTACAATCACCTATCCGGACCCGTGTTACTGCCAACGCGGAACCCCACCGGGCCTTCACAACTGGACTACCGACGCTATCTGCACGAGGGAGTTATCCAGCTGGCTCCTCCGTCGCGACGTTACCTGAACGCCCATCTGGGGCCCGCTAATCGTTAGCTGTCTTATCGACAGCTATCTGAATAGGTCTCTCTGACAATTTTTCTTGGGTCACTATAACTATATCTATTTTGCCAATTGGATTGATCCTCTCTACCACACAGAACCCCACTAATCTACTAACGGAAATGCACGAAGTGGCTAAAAACAGTCTTCCATCCTATGCTAGCTTGCTACCGATGGCCCGGCTAGCTGTCTGAATCTCCGTTACCGCAACCAACCTCCCTACTCACTGGACCCTTACGATCACTTGACTAAGCATGCCTCTCCTTAATGTCAATATGCCTTGTCCATTGCTGTCCTGGTTAGTTTTTATTGGCTTATTTCACTGAAGAGCCTCTAGCCCTGCTCATTATACCTTATCCAACCTTTCAGTTACACCACCCACACATGAGATGACATCACCAGGTTTCAATGATGTTTCTAGAGACAATATCTCTCTCATCATCACTCAATACCTAGGTTTACCTCCACTGTATTCACATCCTACCATACCTTTGTCTGTACATTATACCTTGTAGCTATTCTATCGCTCCCAGAAACCTCCTTTTACTCTCTGTTCCGGACGTTCTAAACAAACAATTCTCATAGCTTTTAGCCGTATCCTTATCCTACTCCTCCTCTGTTCCTCTGGTGATATAGAGGTGAATCCAGGCCCTGCAGTGCCTAGCTCCACTCCTATTCCCGAGGCGCTCTCCTTATCCTACTCCTCCTCTGTTCCTCTGGTGATATAGAGGTGAATCCAGGCCCTGCAGTGCCTAGCTCCACTCCTATTCCCCAGGCGCTCTCTTTTGATGACTTCTGTAACCGTTATAGCCTTGGTTTCATGCATGTTAACATTAGAAGCCTCCTCCCTAAGTTTGTTCTATTCACTGGTTTGGCACACAAATGTACCAGAGCAACACAAAGGAAACACTGAAATGTGTAGTTAGTGAGCTACATTCTACCAAGCTGACGCAGGCAGGCCGTATCGTCCTATAGCTGACGCAGGCAGGCCGTATCGCCCCATAGCTGACGCAGGCAGGCCGTATCGCCCCATAGCTGACGCAGGCAGGCCGTATCGCCCCATAGCTGACGCAGGCAGGCCGTATCGCCCCATAGCTGACGCAGGCAGGCCGTATCGCCCCATAGCTGACGCAGGCAGGCCGTATCGCCCCATAGCTGACGCAGGCAGGCCGTATCGCCCCATAGCTGACGCAGGCAGGCCGTATCGCCCCATAGCTGACGCAGGCAGGCCGTATCGCCCCATAGCTGACGCAGGCAGGCCGTATCGCCCCATAGCTGACGCAGGCAGGCCGTATCGCCCCATAGCTGACGCAGGCAGGCCGTATCGCCCCATAGCTGACGCAGGCAGGCCGTATCGCCCCATAGCTGACGCAGGCAGGCCGTATCGCCCCATAGCTGACGCAGGCAGGCCGTATCGTCCTATAGCTGACGCAGGCAGTCCGTATCGTCCTATTCAATGCCTTCCCTGTTGTGGTGTTCTAATGAACACGATTAGATTTGATTCAACATTTTCTATGTCGATATGAAAGCTTGTATGTTGAATTTCCTGGTCTCACATTGAGATTTGTGGTTGCAAGTATGATTCGCAAATGTGTAATTTAATTTTACAATTCTGTATCATGATGTGTGAAAAATGTAACAACGGTCACGAAGTTATAAATTGACATTTGAATACAGTCAATACGATTTTCAAACAGGCAACTTAATTTGAGGATGAATGCAACTAATTTACAAGGAAGAAGACGGCTGGTCCATCTTCTTCCTTGCAATAAACAATTCCTTTGAAACAAATGTAACATCTAACTACTGCCAGGAGGGTTTGTAGTTGTAAATCCAGGGTTTCAGTTACTTTTAGATCGATATCCGTTACTTTTAGATTACTTTCAGCTACTTTTAGATTACTTTCCCTTAAAGAGGCATTAGAAGAAGACATCAAACACATCTGGTGTGTCGTCATAGTGGTCTCTGATTGGTGTGTCATCATAGTGGTCTCTGATTGGAGTGTCATCATAGTGGTCTCTGATTGGAGTGTCATCATAGTGGTCTCTGATTGTTATGTCATCATAGTGGTCTCTGATTGGAGTGTCGTCATAGTGGTCTCTGATTGGAGTGTCGTCATAGTGGTCTCTGATTGGTGTGTCATCATAGTGGTCTCTGATTGGTGTGTCGTCATAGTGGTCTCTGATTGGTGTGTCATCATAGTGGTCTCTGATTGGTGTGTCGTCATAGTGGTCTCTGATTGGTGTGTCATCATAGTGGTCTCTGATTGGTGTGTCATCATAGTGGTCTCTGATTGGAGTGTCATCATAGTGGTCTCTGATTGGAGTGTCATCATAGTGGTCTCTGATTGTTATGTCATCATAGTGGTCTCTGATTGGAGTGTCGTCATAGTGGTCTCTGATTGGAGTGTCGTCATAGTGGTCTCTGATTGGTGTGTCATCATAGTGGTCTCTGATTGGTGTGTCGTCATAGTGGTCTCTGATTGGTGTGTCATCATAGTGGTCTCTGATTGGTGTGTCGTCATAGTGGTCTCTGATTGGTGTGTCGTCATAGTGGTCTCTGATTGGTGTGTCATCATAGTGGTCTCTGATTGGTGTGTCGTCATAGTGGTATCTGATTGGAGTGTCGTCATAGTGGTCTCTGATTGGAGTGTCATCAAAGTGGTCTCTGATTGTTATGTCATCATAGTGGTCTCTGATTGGAGTGTCATCATAATGTTCTCTGATTGGTATGTCATCATAGTGGTCTCTGATTGGTGTGTCATCATAGTGGTCTCTGATTGGTATGTCATCATAGTGGTCTCTGATTGGTGTGTCATCATAGTGGTCTCTGATTGGTGTGTCATCATAGTGGTCTCTGATTGGTATGTCATCATAGTGGTCTCTGATTGGTGTGTCATCATAGTGGTCTCTGATTGGTGTGTCATCAAAGTGGTCTCTGATTGGTGTGTCATCATAGTGGTCTCTGATTGGAGTGTCATCATAATGTTCTCTGATTGGTATGTCATCATAGTGGTCTCTGATTGGAGTGTCATCATAATGTTCTCTGATTGGTGTGTCATCATAGTGGTCTCTGATTGGTATGTCATCATAGTGGTCTCTGATTGGTGTGTCGTCATAGTGGTCTCTGATTGGAGTGTCATCATAGTGGTCTCTGATTGGTATGTCATCATAGTGGTCTCTGATTGGTGTGTCATCATAGTGGTCTCTGATTGGAGTGTCATCATAGTGGTCTCTGATTGGTGTGTCATCATAGTGGTCTCTGATTGGTATGTCATCATAGTGGTCTCTGATTGGTGTGTCATCATAGTGGTCTCTGATTGGTGTGTCATCAAAGTGGTCTCTGATTGGTGTGTCATCAAAGTGGTCTCTGATTGGAGTGTCATCATAATGTTCTCTGATTGGTATGTCATCATAGTGGTCTCTGATTGGAGTGTCATCATAATGTTCTCTGATTGGTATGTCATCATAATGGTCTCTGATTGGTGTGTCATCATAGTGGTCTCTGATTGGAGTGTCATCATAGTGGTCTCTGATTGGTATGTCATCATAGTGGTCTCTGATTGGAGTGTCATCATAGTGTTCTCTGATTGGTGTGTCATCATAGTGGTCTCTGATTGGAGTGTCATCATAATGTTCTCTGATTGGTGTGTCATCATAGTGGTCTCTGATTGGAGTGTCATCATAATGTTCTCTGATTGGTATGTCATCATAGTAGTCTCTGATTGGAGTGTCATCATAGTGTTCTCTGATTGGTGTGTCATCATAGTGGTCTCTGATTGGAGTGTCATCATAATGTTCTCTGATTGGTATGTCATCATAGTGGTCTCTGATTGGTGTGTCGTCATAGTGGTCTCTGATTGGTGTGTCATCATAGTGGTCTCTGATTGGTGTGTCATCATAGTGGTCTCTGATTGGTGTGTCGTCATAGTGGTCTCTGATTGGTGTGTCATCATAGTGGTCTCTGATTGGTGTGTCATCATAGTGGTCTCTGATTGGTGTGTCATCATAGTGGTCTCTGATTGGTGTGTCATCATAGTGGTCTCTGATTGGTATGTCATCATAGTGGTCTCTGATTGGTGTGTCGTCATAGTGGTCTCTGATTGGTGTGTCATCATAGTGGTCTCTGATTGGAGTGTCATCATAATGTTCTCTGATTGGTATGTCATCATAGTGGTCTCTGATTGGTGTGTCATCATAGTGGTCTCTGATTGGAGTGTCATCATAGTGGTCTCTGATTGGAGTGTCATCATAATGTTCTCTGATTGGTATGTCATCATAGTGGTCTCTGATTGGTGTGTCATCATAGTGGTCTCTGATTGGAGTGTCATCATAGTGGTCTCTGATTGGAGTGTCATCATAATGTTCTCTGATTGGTATGTCATCATAGTTGTCTCTGATTGGTGTGTCGTCATAGTGGTCTCTGATTGGTGTGTCATCATAGTGGTCTCTGATTGGAGTGTCATCATAGTGGTCTCTGATTGGTGTGTCATCATAGTGGTCTCTGATTGGTGTGTCATCATAGTGGTCTCTGATTGGTGTGTCGTCATAGTGGTCTCTGATTGGAGTGTCATCATAGTGGTCTCTGATTGGAGTGTCATCATAATGTTCTCTGATTGGTATGTCATCATAGTGGTCTCTGATTGGTGTGTCATCATAGTGGTCTCTGATTGGAGTGTCATCATAGTGGTCTCTGATTGGAGTGTCATCATAATGTTCTCTGATTGGTATGTCATCATAGTGGTCTCTGATTGGTGTGTCGTCATAGTGGTCTCTGATTGGTGTGTCATCATAGTGGTCTCTGATTGGAGTGTCATCATTGTGGTCTCTGATTGGTGTGTCATCATAGTGGTCTCTGATTGGAGTGTCATCATAGTGGTCTCTGATTGGAGTGTCATCATAATGTTCTCTGATTGGTATGTCATCATAGTGGTCTCTGATTGGTGTGTCGTCATAGTGGTCTCTGATTGGTGTGTCATCATAGTGGTCTCTGATTGGAGTGTCATCATAGTGGTCTCTGATTGGTGTGTCATCATAGCAGTCTCTGATTGGAGTGTCATCATAGTGGTCTCTGATTGGAGTGTCGTCATAGTGGTCTCTGATTGGTGTGTCATCAAAGTGGTCTCTGATTGGTGTGTCATCATAGTGGTCTCTGATTGGAGTGTCATCATAATGTTCTCTGATTGGTATGTCATCATAGTGGTCTCTGATTGGTGTGTCATCATAGTGGTCTCTGATTGGTATGTCATCATAGTGGTCTCTGATTGGTGTGTCATCATAGTGGTCTCTGATTGGTGTGTCATCATAGTGGTCTCTGATTGGTATGTCATCATAGTGGTCTCTGATTGGTGTGTCATCATAGTGGTCTCTGATTGGTGTGTCATCAAAGTGGTCTCTGATTGGTGTGTCATCATAGTGGTCTCTGATTGGAGTGTCATCATAATGTTCTCTGATTGGTATGTCATCATAGTGGTCTCTGATTGGAGTGTCATCATAATGTTCTCTGATTGGTGTGTCATCATAGTGGTCTCTGATTGGTATGTCATCATAGTGGTCTCTGATTGGTGTGTCGTCATAGTGGTCTCTGATTGGAGTGTCATCATAGTGGTCTCTGATTGGAGTGTCATCATAATGTTCTCTGATTGGTATGTCATCATAGTGGTCTCTGATTGGTGTGTCGTCATAGTGGTCTCTGATTGGAGTGTCATCATAGTGGTCTCTGATTGGTATGTCATCATAGTGGTCTCTGATTGGTGTGTCGTCATAGTGGTCTCTGATTGGTATGTCATCATAGTGGTCTCTGATTGGTGTGTCGTCATAGTGGTCTCTGATTGGAGTGTCATCATAGTGGTCTCTGATTGGTATGTCATCATAGTGGTCTCTGATTGGTGTGTCGTCATAGTGGTCTCTGATTGGAGTGTCATCATAGTGGTCTCTGATTGGTGTGTCATCATAGTGGTCTCTGATTGGTGTGTCGTCATAGTGGTCTCTGATTGGAGTGTCATCATAGTGGTCTCTGATTGGTATGTCATCATAGTGGTCTCTGATTGGTGTGTCGTCATAGTGGTCTCTGATTGGAGTGTCATCATAGTGGTCTCTGATTGGTGTGTCATCATAGTGGTCTCTGATTGGTATGTCATCATAGTGGTCTCTGATTGGTGTGTCATCATAGTGGTCTCTGATTGGTGTGTCATCAAAGTGGTCTCTGATTGGTGTGTCATCATAGTGGTCTCTGATTGGAGTGTCATCATAATGTTCTCTGATTGGTATGTCATCATAGTGGTCTCTGATTGGAGTGTCATCATAATGTTCTCTGATTGGTATGTCATCATAGTAGTCTCTGATTGGTGTGTCATCATAGTGTTCTCTGATTGGTGTGTCATCATAGTGGTCTCTGATTGGAGTGTCATCATAATGGTCTCTGATTGGAGTGTCATCATGGTGGTCTCTGATTGGTGTGTCATCATGGTGGTCTCTGATTGGTATGTCATCATAATGGTCTCTGATTGGTGTGTCATCATAGTGGTCTCTGATTGGAGTGTCATCATAGTGGTCTCTGATTGGTATGTCATCATAGTGGTCTCTGATTGGAGTGTCATCATAGTGTTCTCTGATTGGTGTGTCATCATAGTGGTCTCTGATTGGAGTGTCGTCATAGTGGTCTCTGATTGGTGTGTCATCATAATGTTCTCTGATTGGTATGTCATCATAGTGGTCTCTGATTGGTGTGTCATCATAGTGGTCTCTGATTGGAGTGTCATCATAGTGGTCTCTGATTGGAGTGTCATCATAATGTTCTCTGATTGGTATGTCATCATAGTGGTCTCTGATTGGTGTGTCATCATAGTGGTCTCTGATTGGAGTGTCATCATAGTGGTCTCTGATTGGAGTGTCATCATAATGTTCTCTGATTGGTATGTCATCATAGTGGTCTCTGATTGGTGTGTCGTCATAGTGGTCTCTGATTGGTGTGTCATCATAGTGGTCTCTGATTGGAGTGTCATCATAGTGGTCTCTGATTGGTGTGTCATCATAGTGGTCTCTGATTGGTGTGTCATCATAGTGGTCTCTGATTGGTGTGTCGTCATAGTGGTCTCTGATTGGAGTGTCATCATAGTGGTCTCTGATTGGAGTGTCATCATAATGTTCTCTGATTGGTATGTCATCATAGTGGTCTCTGATTGGTGTGTCATCATAGTGGTCTCTGATTGGAGTGTCATCATAGTGGTCTCTGATTGGAGTGTCATCATAATGTTCTCTGATTGGTATGTCATCATAGTGGTCTCTGATTGGTGTGTCGTCATAGTGGTCTCTGATTGGTGTGTCATCATAGTGGTCTCTGATTGGAGTGTCATCATTGTGGTCTCTGATTGGTGTGTCATCATAGTGGTCTCTGATTGGAGTGTCATCATAGTGGTCTCTGATTGGAGTGTCATCATAATGTTCTCTGATTGGTATGTCATCATAGTGGTCTCTGATTGGTGTGTCGTCATAGTGGTCTCTGATTGGTGTGTCATCATAGTGGTCTCTGATTGGAGTGTCATCATAGTGGTCTCTGATTGGTGTGTCATCATAGCAGTCTCTGATTGGAGTGTCATCATAGTGGTCTCTGATTGGAGTGTCGTCATAGTGGTCTCTGATTGGTGTGTCATCAAAGTGGTCTCTGATTGGTGTGTCATCATAGTGGTCTCTGATTGGAGTGTCATCATAATGTTCTCTGATTGGTATGTCATCATAGTGGTCTCTGATTGGTGTGTCATCATAGTGGTCTCTGATTGGTATGTCATCATAGTGGTCTCTGATTGGTGTGTCATCATAGTGGTCTCTGATTGGTGTGTCATCATAGTGGTCTCTGATTGGTATGTCATCATAGTGGTCTCTGATTGGTGTGTCATCATAGTGGTCTCTGATTGGTGTGTCATCAAAGTGGTCTCTGATTGGTGTGTCATCATAGTGGTCTCTGATTGGAGTGTCATCATAATGTTCTCTGATTGGTATGTCATCATAGTGGTCTCTGATTGGAGTGTCATCATAATGTTCTCTGATTGGTGTGTCATCATAGTGGTCTCTGATTGGTATGTCATCATAGTGGTCTCTGATTGGTGTGTCGTCATAGTGGTCTCTGATTGGAGTGTCATCATAGTGGTCTCTGATTGGAGTGTCATCATAATGTTCTCTGATTGGTATGTCATCATAGTGGTCTCTGATTGGTGTGTCGTCATAGTGGTCTCTGATTGGAGTGTCATCATAGTGGTCTCTGATTGGTATGTCATCATAGTGGTCTCTGATTGGTGTGTCGTCATAGTGGTCTCTGATTGGTATGTCATCATAGTGGTCTCTGATTGGTGTGTCGTCATAGTGGTCTCTGATTGGAGTGTCATCATAGTGGTCTCTGATTGGTATGTCATCATAGTGGTCTCTGATTGGTGTGTCGTCATAGTGGTCTCTGATTGGAGTGTCATCATAGTGGTCTCTGATTGGTGTGTCATCATAGTGGTCTCTGATTGGTGTGTCGTCATAGTGGTCTCTGATTGGAGTGTCATCATAGTGGTCTCTGATTGGTATGTCATCATAGTGGTCTCTGATTGGTGTGTCGTCATAGTGGTCTCTGATTGGAGTGTCATCATAGTGGTCTCTGATTGGTGTGTCATCATAGTGGTCTCTGATTGGTATGTCATCATAGTGGTCTCTGATTGGTGTGTCATCATAGTGGTCTCTGATTGGTGTGTCATCAAAGTGGTCTCTGATTGGTGTGTCATCATAGTGGTCTCTGATTGGAGTGTCATCATAATGTTCTCTGATTGGTATGTCATCATAGTGGTCTCTGATTGGAGTGTCATCATAATGTTCTCTGATTGGTATGTCATCATAGTAGTCTCTGATTGGAGTGTCATCATAGTGTTCTCTGATTGGTGTGTCATCATAGTGGTCTCTGATTGGAGTGTCATCATAATGGTCTCTGATTGGAGTGTCATCATGGTGGTCTCTGATTGGTGTGTCATCATGGTGGTCTCTGATTGGTATGTCATCATAATGGTCTCTGATTGGTGTGTCATCATAGTGGTCTCTGATTGGAGTGTCATCATAGTGGTCTCTGATTGGTATGTCATCATAGTGGTCTCTGATTGGAGTGTCATCATAGTGTTCTCTGATTGGTGTGTCATCATAGTGGTCTCTGATTGGAGTGTCATCATAATGTTCTCTGATTGGTGTGTCATCATAGTGGTCTCTGATTGGAGTGTCATCATAATGTTCTCTGATTGGTATGTCATCATAGTAGTCTCTGATTGGAGTGTCATCATAGTGTTCTCTGATTGGTGTGTCATCATAGTGGTCTCTGATTGGAGTGTCATCATAATGTTCTCTGATTGGTATGTCATCATAGTGGTCTCTGATTGGTGTGTCGTCATAGTGGTCTCTGATTGGTGTGTCATCATAGTGGTCTCTGATTGGTGTGTCATCATAGTGGTCTCTGATTGGTGTGTCGTCATAGTGGTCTCTGATTGGTGTGTCATCATAGTGGTCTCTGATTGGTGTGTCATCATAGTGGTCTCTGATTGGTGTGTCATCATAGTGGTCTCTGATTGGTGTGTCATCATAGTGGTCTCTGATTGGTATGTCATCATAGTGGTCTCTGATTGGTGTGTCGTCATAGTGGTCTCTGATTGGTGTGTCATCATAGTGGTCTCTGATTGGAGTGTCATCATAATGTTCTCTGATTGGTATGTCATCATAGTGGTCTCTGATTGGTGTGTCATCATAGTGGTCTCTGATTGGAGTGTCATCATAGTGGTCTCTGATTGGAGTGTCATCATAATGTTCTCTGATTGGTATGTCATCATAGTGGTCTCTGATTGGTGTGTCATCATAGTGGTCTCTGATTGGAGTGTCATCATAGTGGTCTCTGATTGGAGTGTCATCATAATGTTCTCTGATTGGTATGTCATCATAGTGGTCTCTGATTGGTGTGTCGTCATAGTGGTCTCTGATTGGTGTGTCATCATAGTGGTCTCTGATTGGAGTGTCATCATAGTGGTCTCTGATTGGTGTGTCATCATAGTGGTCTCTGATTGGTGTGTCATCATAGTGGTCTCTGATTGGTGTGTCGTCATAGTGGTCTCTGATTGGAGTGTCATCATAGTGGTCTCTGATTGGAGTGTCATCATAATGTTCTCTGATTGGTATGTCATCATAGTGGTCTCTGATTGGTGTGTCATCATAGTGGTCTCTGATTGGAGTGTCATCATAGTGGTCTCTGATTGGAGTGTCATCATAATGTTCTCTGATTGGTATGTCATCATAGTGGTCTCTGATTGGTGTGTCGTCATAGTGGTCTCTGATTGGTGTGTCATCATAGTGGTCTCTGATTGGAGTGTCATCATTGTGGTCTCTGATTGGTGTGTCATCATAGTGGTCTCTGATTGGAGTGTCATCATAGTGGTCTCTGATTGGAGTGTCATCATAATGTTCTCTGATTGGTATGTCATCATAGTGGTCTCTGATTGGTGTGTCGTCATAGTGGTCTCTGATTGGTGTGTCATCATAGTGGTCTCTGATTGGAGTGTCATCATAGTGGTCTCCGATTGGTGTGTCATCATAGCAGTCTCTGATTGGAGTGTCATCATAGTGGTCTCTGATTGGAGTGTCGTCATAGTGGTCTCTGATTGGTGTGTCATCAAAGTGGTCTCTGATTGGTGTGTCATCATAGTGGTCTCTGATTGGAGTGTCGTCATAGTGGTCTCTGATTGGAGTGTCATCATGGTGGTCTCCTACTTGTGTTCAGACTCGCTCATGTGGAACAAACTTAAACTTGCACCTTTTTTCAATGCTGATTTGAATGTAACTGAGTAAACACAGGTGTCATAATGTAATTTTTAACAAACATACTTTCTGAATTAAAAATGAATCCAAGAAGTAATCATCTAGTTTTTAAAAAGTATCTGTAATCTGATTACTATATTTTTCCTGGTAATGTAACTGACTAGAGTTTTTTTGTAATCAGATTACATGCCACATGTAATCGCCTACTCCCCAACCCTGGCAAGCTGTTCCGTTGGTGCACTTTGAAAAGCTAATTTATGAAGGAACAAATATGTAGTTTATACCTCATTACTATTTCTACAACAACATGACAGTAATCTTTAGTATCGTGATTGATTCCCTATCCAAAGCCTCCCATGTAAACAGTCTGCAGAGCTTTCCCAGAGAGAGAGAGAGAGAGAGAGCGAGAGAGAGCGAGAGAGAGAGAATAAAGCCAGTAGTTACCGACAGGCTGGGAGAGAGAGACTACACAATCAAAGGGAACATAACATGGGACATACAAATTAGGATCTGGTTAATAATATTTGAATGAGTTATAGAACACATTGTCCTTTATGGTTGTGAGGTCTGGGGGCCGCCCTCCAAGGAAGAATTCACAAAATGGTACAAACACCAGATTGACACTCTGCATGCAGAATTCTGCTAAAATGTCCTCCGTGTACAACGTAAAACACCAAATAATGTATGCAGAGCAGAATCAGGCCGATACCCGCTAATTATAAAAATCCAGAAAAAAGTTGTTAAATTCTACAACCACTTAAAAGGAAGCGATTCCCAAACCTTCCATAATAAATCCATCCCCTACAGAGAGATTAACATAGACAAGAGTCCCCTAAGCAAGCTGGTCCTGGGGCTCTGTTCACAAACAGACCCCACAGAGCCCCAGGACAGCAACACAATTAGACTCAACCATATCATGAGAAAACAAAAAGATAATTACTTGACACATTGGAAAGAATTAACAAAAAAACTGTGCAAACTAGAATGCTATTTGGCCCTAAACAGAGAGTACACAGTGGCAGAATACCTGACCACTGTGACTGACCCAAAGTTAAGGAAAGCTTTGACTATGTACAGACTCAGTGAGCATAGCCTTGCTATTGAGAAAGGCCACCGTTGGCAGACATGGCTCTCAAGAGAAGACAGGCTACGTGAACACTGCCCACAAAATGAGGTGGAAACTGAGCTGCACTTCCTAATCTCCTGCCCAATGTATGACCATATTAGAGAGACATATTTCCCTCAGATTACACAGATCCACAAAGAATTAGAAAACAAATCCAATTGTGATAAACTCCCATATCTACTGGGTGAAATACCACAGTGTGACGTCACAGCAGCAAGATTTGTGACCTGTTGCCACAAGAAAAGGTCAACCAGTGAAGAACAAACACCATTGTAAATACAACCCATATTTATGTTTATTTATTTTCCCTTTTGTACTTTAACTATTTGCACATCGTTACAACACTGTATATAGACATAATATGACATTTGAAATAAACTCTATAATGTTTACTGTTCCTTTTGTTTATGATCTATTGCACTTGCTTTGGCAATGTAAACATGCTGTATTCTTCCCTATAAAGCTCTTTGAATTGAATTGAAATGAATTTAGAAAGCACAACTACTAACATCTAACTATCTACTAACTACTGTATCTGTTATAAAAAGGGATTGGCAGAGGTTACTGTGTCTCTGTTTCCCTCCCTCCACTTCTCCTTCTCCACATCTCAGGTCAGTCAAAGTCCACATCGTCAAATGATGAAGAACATGGTTGGGGTGAGGGTGGGGGCCTGAGAGCTGTGTGTGACACTGTGATAGCTGTACAACACAGGGTGACTAACTCACTCACACATGCTGACCTAGACATCACCCCCTGGATGTGTCACCTCACAACTCAGACCATCCTCTTCATCATCTTTCAGGCTGACACTTTCTTTACAGGCTTTGTTGTTTTTCTGGCTTTTCTCACTATAATGACTGAAAGTTGGCAGAAGACATTTTGGATTCCTAGGCAGCAGCTGTCAGATCCACAGCAGACAGACCGACAGACCGACAGACCGACAGACAGACAAATCACCCCTGAAGATCATCTCAACCTTCAGCCTCTGACTACCTAGAAACTACATGCCTTTAACTGTCTTTCAGTCCACCTGTCTGGCTCCAATCTGGCACCAGTAATCAAATACACAGGCAGCCGGAAACACCCTCAAAGGGAAGTTAGAGTTAGATTAAAACAGCATTTGATTAAAGTCAAGCCAAAGACTGAGGTTTTGCTTCTTAACTTGTCCTATTACTTTAAACAAGCATACCAAGGTGTTGTTGATTATTTCCTATCAACACATCTAGCGCTTGATATGAACTGAAATAAGGGCCTGTTTATATTTAGGTACAGGAGCAACACAATGTTGTTGAGCTCATATTCACTCAAGTCAAGCGTTGAACATGTAGAATCTCCATTCCTACCTGATCATAGAAGTAGGACTTCCCCCAGTCTACCACAGTAGTATCCTGTTTCCACAGATCTGTGTGTCCCAGCGTGACATGATGTCCAGCAATGCTACTCCAGCTGGAGCTGCTCCATCACACACCTGTTGATAAGAAACCTCAGTGAGAATCCAAAACACACCAACAAGAGAAAGAGTTCCCTTCGCACACTGAAAACACTACAGCCCTCTTTTCACTCTTCATTCATTCTGTTTGAAGAGAGAGAGAAATAGAGAGAGAGAGTGAGAGATATAGATAGAGATAGATAGATAGAGAGAGAGAGAGAGAGAGAGAGAGAGAGAGGGAGATATAGATGGATAGATAGATAGAGATAGATTAAAAGAGGGAGAGATAATTCTACTCTGCTGACTCGTACTTTTTCCACAGTGAAAACATTGTACTGAGCAACTGTCAAATTGGCTTTTTACCAAATGACAGTAAGACAGGCCATGTATTCACCCTGCACATGTAACGCTCAATGAGTGAATGGGTGTGGAGTCAGGCACAGAGAGCAAAGGATGCGGGAAAAAACACGCTTTAATGTCCAAAATCAAAATAACTATATAGTAAATACCCAACACAGGAGTAACTATTACTACAAATAGTACCCTTAGGTAAAATACCAGGACAGCGAGAAAACCCAACAAAACACTAACACCTCTCACAAATTCAGAAGAACAAGCCCGCACAAACAGAAGCGGGCTAACCGAACTTAAATAACCCCACCCTAACAACCAAATAATGAACAGGTGAAAACAATAAGACAAAACCAAACGAACACGGAACAAAGGATCGGTGGCAGCTAGTAGACCGGCAACGACGACCGCCGAGCGCCACCCGAACAAGAAGGGGAGCCACCTGACAAAAATACAAACCAAAAGAAGTCTGCTTAAGCTTTCTTGATTTCAAAAAACTTTTGACTCAATGTGGCATGAGTGTGAGGTTAAAATTCGCACATAACACACACATTTCTTTCCACATGGCCGTGGGGTGTGACAGGGATGCAGCTTGAGGCCCTATTCAACATATACATTTGAAGTCGGAAGATTACATACACCTTTGCCAAATACATTTAAACTCAGTTTTTCACAATTCCTGATATTTAATCTAAGTAAACATTCCCTGTCATAGGTCAGTAAGGACCACCACTTTATTTTAAGAATGTGAAATGTTAGAATAATAGTAGAGAGAATGGTTTATTTCAGCTTTTATTTATTTCATCACATTCACAGTGGGTCAGAAGTTTACATACACTCAATTAGTATTTGGTAGCATTTCCTTTAAATTGTTTAACTTGGGTCAAACGTTTCAGGTAGCCTTCCACAAGCTTCCCACAAAAAGTTGGGTGAATTTTGTCCCATTCCTCCTCACAGAGCTGGTGTAACTGAGTCAGGTTTGTAGGCCTCCTTGCTGGCACACGCTATTTCTGTTCTGCCCACACATTTTCTATCGGATTGAGCTCAGGGCTTGTGATGGCCACTCAAATACCCTGAATTTGTTGTCCTTAAGCCATTTTGTCACAACTTTGGAAGTATGCTTGAGGTCATTATCCATTTGGAAGACCCATTTGCAACCAAGCTTCCTGACTGATGTCTTGAGATGTTGCTTCAATATATCCACATAATTTTCCTTTCTCTTGATGTCGTCTATTTTGTAAAGTGCACGAGTCCCTCTTGCAGCAAAGCACCCCCACAACATGATGCTGCCACCTCCGTGTTTCACGGTTGGGATGGTGTTCTTCGGCTTGCAAGCCTCCCCCTTTGTCCTCCAAACATAACAATGGTCATTATGGCCAAACAGTTCTATTTTTGTTTCATCAGACCAGAGGACATTTCTCCAAAAAGTGTGATCTTTGTCTCCATGTGTAGTTGCAAACCGTAGTCTGGCTTTTTTATGGTTGTTTTGGAGCAGTGGCTTCTTCCTTGCTGAGCGGACTTTCAGGTTATATCGATATAGGACTAATTTTACTGTGGATAAAGATACTTTTGTACCTTTTTCCTCCAGCATCTTCACAAGGTCCTTTGCTGTTGTTCTGGGATTGATTTGCACTTTTCGCACCAAAGTTTGTTCATCTCCAGTAGACAGAACGCTTCTCCTTCCTGAGCGGTATGACAGCTGCGTGGTCCCATGGTGTTTATACTTGCGTACTATTGTTTGTACAGATGAACGTGGTACCTTCAGGCGTTTGTAAATTGCTCCCAAGGATGAACCAGACTTGTGGAGGTCTACAATTTTTGTCTGCGTTCTTGGCTGATTTCTTTTGATCTCCCCATGATGTCAAGCAAAGAGGCACTGAGTTGGAAGGTACGCCTTGAAATACATCCACAGGTACACCTCCAATTGACTCAAATGATGTCAATTAGCCTATCAGAAGCTTCTAAAGCCATGACATCATTTTCTGGAATTTTCCAAACTGTTTAAAGGCACAGTCAACTTCGTGTATGTAAACTTCTGACCCACTGGAATTGTGATGCAGTGAATTGTAAGTGAAATAATTTGTCTGTAAACAACTGTTGGAAAAATGACTTGTGTCATGCACAAAGTAGATGTCCTAACCGACTTGCCAAAACTATAGTTTGTTAACAACAAATATGGGGAGTGGTTGAAAAACGAGTTTTAATTAATGACTCAAACCTAAGTGTATTTAAACTTCTGACTTCAACTGTGTATCAACGAATTGGGCACTAGAGCACCCGGTCCCAACCTAATAGAATCTGAAGTCAAATGTCTACTGTTTGCTGATGATCTGGTGCTTCTGTCCCCAACCAAAGAGGGCCTACAGCTGCACCTAGATGTTCTGCACAGATTCTGCCAGACCTGGGCCCTGACAGACCTGGGCCCTGACAGACCTGGGCCCTGACAGACCTGGGCCCTGACAGTAAATCTCAGGAAGACAAAAATAATGGTGTTCCAAAGAAAAGGTCTAGTTGCCATGACCACAAATACAAATTCCATCTAGACACTGTTGTCCTAGAGCACACAAAAAACTATACATACTGTCACGAACCGGCTCAAAGCCCGTAACAAAGGGAGACAACGTGGAGATAAGGAGTAACAAAATATATATTTATTAACTAAAGCAACTAAGAAAAATATACAATGATGTGTGTAATCAGTAGCGTAAGTGAGTGTTTTGCATGCATGAATGTGATAATGCAGGGTGTTGAAAGGTGCCAAAGCAAACAAACAAAAAGCCAACAAGAACCACAACACAATCTACAAATGTCTGCATGGAGAGAGTCTCCCCCATGAATGGGAAAGGGGTGTATTTATCCTGGGAAACACCTGGGCCCAGGTGTTTCCCATGTAGCTGACGACCCTCTCAACTCCGCCCACCGGCATCCTAATAAGGAAACAAGAACAAAGACAAAATACGGCAGACAGAGTGGGAGGGTCGTCACAATACCTTGGCCTAAACATCAGCTCCACAGGTAACATATGGGCCTTCTACACAATCAAAAGGAACATACAATTTGACATACCAATTATGATCTGGCTAAAAATACTTGAATCAGTTATAGACCCCATTGCCCTTTATGTTTGTGAGGTGTGGGGTTCGCTCACCAACCAAAAAGTCACAAAATGGTACAAAACCAAATTGAAACTTGGCAGAATTCTGCAAAAATATCCTGTTGCAACAAGAAAAGACAACCAGTGACAAACAAACACTATTGTAAATGCCATATTTATGTTGATTTATTTTGTACTTTAACTTTTGTACTTTAACTATTTGCACATCGTTACAACACTGTATATATATATTTATATATATGTTAACAATATATATATTATATGACATTTGAGATGTCTCTATTCCTTTGGAACTTTTGAGAGTGCAATGTTACTGTTCATTTTTATTGTTTATTTCACTTTTGTTTATTATCTATTTCACTTGACATTGAAGAGAGAGAGAAAGAGGTAGTGAAAGTGACAGCAGTCATTCTACTGATATGCATACAGCTGCTGTCCTAATGTCCCTCTACCTCCCTCTTTCCTCCTTCTGCTCCCCCCTCTCTCTCTCCTCCTTCCCCTCTCCAACTGTGACCAAGCCACCAACAGCATCATTAGCATATGTAAGGGAAAAGAGGGAGTGTGTGTGTCAGGGGTCCAGATCGTGACATTCAGCCTTATCAGTCTAACAGGACAGAAGAAAAACGATTGTTCCTGAAAACAGAAGCAGGGTTCCACATAATGACAGTGAATTCTGTGTAATGGCAGCTAGAGCCGACAGCTTTGGTGGCAGGAGCAGCAGAATACACAGGAACCCACTGGAGCAGCAGAACACACAGGAACCCGGTGGAGCAGCAGGACACACAGGAACCCACTGGAGCAGCAGGACACACAGGAACCCACTGGAGCAGCAAGGACATACAGGAACCCACTGGAGCAGCAGAACACACAGGAACCCACTGGAGCAGCAGAACACACAGGAACCCGGTGGAGCAGCAGGACATACAGGAACCCACTGGAGCAGCAGGACATACAGGAACCCACTGGAGCAGCAGGACATACAGGAACCCACTGGAGCAGCAGAACACACAGGAACCCACTGGAGCAGCAGGACATACAGGAACCCACTGGAGCAGCAGAATACACAGGAACCCACTGGAGCAGCAGAACACACAGGAACCCGGTGGAGCAGCAGAACACACAGGAACCCACTGGAGCAGCAGGACACACAGGAACCCACTGGAGCAGCAGGACATACAGGAACCCACTGGAGCAGCAGAACACACAGGAACCCACTGGAGCAGCAGAACACACAGGAACCCACTGGAGCAGCAGAACACACAGGAACCCGGTGGAGCAGCAGAACACACAGGAACCCGGTGGAGCAGCAGGACATACAGGAACCCACTGGAGCAGCAGAACATACAGGAACCCACTGGAGCAGCAGAACATACAGGAACCCACTGGAGCAGCAGGACATACAGGAACCCACTGGAGCAGCAGAACACACAGGAACCTCACACATCAACCCTGGATGTTGGCTAGCAGCAGGGCAGACAGACACATCAACCCTAGATGTTGGCTAGCAGCAGGGCAGACAGACACATCAACCCTGGATGTTGGCTAGCAGCTGGGCAGACAGACACATCAACCCTGGATGTTGGCTAGCAGCAGGGCAGACAGACACATCAACCCTGGATGTTGGCTAGCAGCAGGGCAGACAGACACATCAACCCTGGATGTTGGCTAGCAGCAGGGCAGACAGACACATCAACCATGGATGTTGGCTAGCAGCAGGGCAGACAGACACATCAACCCTGGATGTTGGCTAGCAGCAGGGCAGACAGACACATCAACCCTGGATGTTGGCTAGCAGCAGGGCAGACAGACACATCAACCCTGGATGTTGGCTAGCAGCAGGGCAGACAGACACATCAACACTAGATGTCACTTTTCAGTCCAACTTTAAATTAAGTTCAGCTTATAACATCTTCATAAAGCCTTCATAAAGCCTTCATACATACTACAAAAATGTGTTACAAATCATCTATAACTGTATATCATGCTCTATAAAGGGTTCATAAATGTGGCGTAACTGTGTGACATAAACAACTTGAAATATGACATAAACATGTGCTTTATAAAGGGTGGCATAAGTCATATTCACAAAGCATTTATAACTCTGTCATACATCTTGGTAGAGCATTGCAATGACAGGCTTTTTCGTTTGATTCCCGGGACCACCCATACATAGAAATGTAACTTGACTAAGTCGCTTTGGATAAAGGCGTCTGCTAAATATATTATATTACTCTAAAACCTTTCTAGGATTGCCCAGCCTCTTTCCCTATTGGGTGACTAGTGAATATTGCATCTGACCTCAAGCTTCCCCAAAATGCTGTGCTGCAGGATGACACACATTCTAAAGTGCAGTTGGGTCTTTAATACATTAGCAGGGCCTTTATAACGTTAGTAGGGCCTTTAAAACGTTAGTAGGGCCTTTAAAACGTTAGTAGGGCCTTTAAAACATTAGCAGGGCCTTTAAAACGTTAGTAGGGCCTTTAAAACGTAGTAGGGCCTTTAAAACATTAGCAGGGCCTTTAAAACGTTAGTAGGGCCTTTAAAACGTTAGTAGGGCCTTTAAAACGTTAGTAGGGCCTTTAAAACGTTAGCAGGGCCATTAAAACATTAGCAGGGCCATTAAAACATTAGTTGGGTCTTTAAAACATTAGCAGGGCCATTAAAACATTAGCAGGGCCTTTAAAACATTAGCAGGGCCTTTAAAACATTAGTAGGGCCTTTAAAACATTAGTAGGGCCTTTAAAATGTTAGTTTAGTTCTAGTTCTATTTATTTTCCTACTTCTATTTTTTTCATAAATTCCTTTTTCTCAGTTCAAGTTTTCGATTTCCTCATTCTTCCCCAGTTTTTCACACTTTTTTAAATCACAAAATAGTATTTTCTGTGTTCACAACAATGCTTAAACCACATCAGGGGATAACTTTTGTGGTCTGGGAAAAATGGAAGAAACTTCAATTTTTGAGTGTAGTTGCCCTTTAATTCAGTAAGCATGTTGTTGCTTGGTTAGCAAGTTTTATTGTGCACAGTAAGAGGACATGTGATGATGATGTATTCCATACACAGTGATTCACATTGAAGCCAATGGAATGGGTGGAGTACAAGGTACAAGGTCAGCAACACTGTGTGTTATTCAGAGACCAATGGAATGTATGGAGGACAAGGTACAAGGTGAGCAACACTCTGAGTTATTCAGAGACCCATGGAATGACACCATATATACATTCTACAGACCCTATGGAGTTGTTGTTGATGAGGGGACGGTCTAAAGTTATACTGTTACATCATTCTACAGACCCTATGGAGTTTGGCCCCCAGAATAGCTATTGCTCTAAGCCAATATGTAGTCCATGTACAGTGACTTGCATTGGTGGCATTTATTTGACCTATTTGATAGGTCAAATAAGTTATATTTGATATTTTAAAACATAAATGTAATGCAAATGTCACTTAAATATGGTAAATATGAATCATCGTTAAGGGTGAGGGTGAGGGTGAGGGTGAGAGACAGAGAGCAGTATGGGGGCTCTACTGCTGAGGAAGAGAGGAGGGTGAGAGACAGGGAGCAGTATGGGGGCTCTACTGCTGAGGAAGAGAGGAGGGTGAGAGAGAGAGCAGTATGGGGGCTCTACTGCTGAGGAAGAGAGGAGGGTGAGAGACAGAGAGCAGTATGGGGGCTCTACTGCTGAGGAAGAGAGGAGGGTGAGAGACAGAGAGCAGTATGGGGGCTCTACTGCTGAGGAAGAGAGGAGGGTGAGAGACAGAGAGCAGTATGGGGGCTCTACTGCTGAGGAAGAGAGGAGGGTGAGAGACAGAGAGCAGTATGGGGGCTCTACTGCTGAGGAAGAGAGGAGGGTGAGAGACAGAGAGCAGTATGGGGGCTCTACTGCATCATTGATCTATCTGTGCTCAAGGAGCAGGGAGGAAGAGAAGGGAGGAAGAGAGAAGATAGTGAGAGAGGAGGGTGAGAGGGAGAGAGTGAAGGAAAAGAGGGGAAGATGACATTGGAATCAACACTGGTACCAGTCCCATACCAACCGTTGCCCTGCGAATGCCCATAGAGAAACTGTACCTGAGGGCCAACTTTGTTTATATTGACCTACACCAGCTAACCAAAATAGGTTTTGTGAAAGTCCCCAGAACATTAGTTAGGTCGCAGGAAATGTTGGCATAACACAAAAACTCTCCAGCCGTGCTGATGATTATAGAATGTTTGTACAAAACTTTTGCCTGATTTTATAAGAACGTTCTTAGAACACATTATGTTGGTTCTTTAAAGGTTCCCAACATGTTTCATTAGGTTGTGGGAACAGTCTGATGAGAACATTGTGGGGTCTTCACAAAAGATATGTTCACAAAACACAAAAACTGGCCAGTTGTGCAGATGATTCTTGGCATACACATCACGGACAAACTGAAATGGTTCACCCACACAGACAGTGTGGTGAAGAAGGTGCAACAGCGCCTCTTCAACCTCAGGAGGCTGAAAAAATGTGGCTTGGCACCTAAAACCCTCAAACTTTTACAGATGCACAATCGAGAGCATCCTGCCGGGCTGTATCACCGCCTGGTACGGCAACTGCACCGCCCACAACCGCAGGGCTCTCCAGAGGGTGGTGAGGTCTGCACAACTCATCACCGGGGGCAAACTACCTGCCCTCCAGGACACCTGCAGCACCCGATGTCACAGGAAGTCCAAAAATATCATCAAGGACAACAACCACCCGAGCCACGTCCTGTTCACCCCGCTATCATCCAGAAGGCGAGGTCAGTACAGGTGCATCAAAGCAGGGACCGAGAGACTGAAAAACAGCTTCTATCTCAAGGCAATCAGACTGTTAAACAGCCATCACTAACATATTAGAGGCCTATATACATATACTTTAAATCATTGGCCACTTTAATAATGTAACACTAGTCACATTAATTAATAATGTTTGCGTATCTGGCATTACTCATCTCACATGTATATACTGTATTCTATACAATTCTATTGTATCTTAGTTTATGCCGCTCTGACATTGCTCGTCCATACAGTGCCTTGCGAAAGTATTCGGCCCCCTTGAACTTTGCAACCTTTTGCCACATTTCAGGCTTCAAACATAAAGATATGAAACTGTATTTTTTTGTGAAGAATCAACAACAAGTGGGACACAATCATGAAGTGGAACGACATTTATTGGATATTTCAAACTTTTTTAACAAATCAAAAACTGAAAAATTGGGCGTGCAAAATTATTCAGCCCCTTTACTTTCAGTGCAGCAAACTCTCTCCAGAAGTTCAGTGAGGATCTCTGAATGATCCAATGTTGACCTAAATGACTAATGATGATAAATACAATCCACCTGTGTGTAATCAAGTCTCCGTATAAATGCACCTGCGATAGTCTCAGAGGTCCGTTAAAAGCGCAGAGAGCATCATGAAGAACAAGGAACACACCAGGCAGGTCCGAGATACTGTTGTGAAGAAGTTTAAAGCCGGATTTGGATACAAAAAGATTTCCCAAGCTTTAAACATCCCAAGGAGCACTGTGCAAGCGATAATATTGAAATGGAAGGAGTATCAGACCACTGCAAATCTACCAAGACCTGGCCGTCCCTCTAAACTTCCCTCTAAACCCATGATCACTCTGGATGAACTGCAGAGATCTACAGCTGAGGTGGGAGACTCTGTCCATAGGACAACAATCAGTCGTATATTGCACAAATCTGGCCTTTATGGAAGAGTGGCAAGAAGAAAGACATTTCTTAAAGATATCCATAAAAAGTGTCGTTTAAAGTTTGCCACAAGCCACCTGGGAGACACACCAAACATGTGGAAGAAGGTGCTCTGGTCAGATGAAACCGAAATGTAACTTTTTGGCAACAATGCAAAACGTTATGTTTGGCGTAAAAGCAACACAGCTCATCACCCTGAACATACCATCCCCACTGTCAAACATGGTGGTGGCAGCATCATGGTTTGGGCCTGCTTTTCTTCAGCAGGGACAGGGAAGATGGTTAAAATTGATGGGAAGATGGATGGAGCCAAATACAGGACCATTCTGGAAGAAAACCTGAAGGAGTCTGCAAAAGACCTGAGACTGGGACGGAGATTTGTCTTCCAACAAGACAATGATCCAAAACATAAAGCAAAATCTACAATGGAATGGTTCAAAAATAAACATATCCAGGTGTTAGAATGGCCAAGTCAAAGTCCAGACCTGAATCCAATCGAGAATCTGTGGAAAGAACTGAAAACTGCTGTTCACAAATGCTCTCCATCCAACCTCACTGAGCTCGAGCTGTTTTGCAAGGAGGAATGGGAAAAAATGTCAGTCTCTCGATGTGCAAAACTGATAGAGACATACCCCAAGCCACTTACAGCTGTAATCGCAGCAAAAGGTGGCGCTACAAAGTATTAACTTAAGGGGGCTGAATAATTTTGCACGCCCAATTTTTCAGTTTTTGATTTGTTAAAAAAGTGTGAAATATCCAATAAATGTCGCTCCACTTCACGATTGTGTCCCACTTGTTGTTGATTCTTCACAAAAAAATACAGTTTTATATCTTTATGTTTGAAGCCTGAAATGTGGCAAAAGGTCGCAAAGTTCAAGGGGGCCGAATACTTTCGCAAGGCACTGTATATTTCTATATTCTTAATTCCATTCCTTACTTTAGATCTGTGTGTATTGTGATTATTGTTGAGAAATTGTTAGATATTACTTGTTAGATTTTACTGCACTGCACTGAACTAGAAACAAGTATTTCGCTACACCCACAATTACATCTGCTAAACATGTGAATGTGACCACTACAATTTGATTTGATGATTCTACAATGTTTCTTTTAGGGTGAAAAAACATTCACCTGAAGTTACAAGAACGTTCCCAGAACACATTGTGTTGTCTGATCTGGGGTCACACCCTGATCTGGTGTCACACCCTGATCTGTTTCACCCTGATCTGGTGTCACACCCTGATCTGGTGTCACACCCTGATCTGTTTCACCCTGATCTGTTTCACCTGTCTTTGTGGTTGTCTCCACCCCCCCTCCAGGTGTCGCCCATCTTCCCCATTATCCCCTGTGTATTTATACATGTGTCCTCTGTTTGTCTGTTGCCAGTTACTTTTGTTTCGTCAAGCCTACCAGTGGTATTCCCTCTGCTCCTGTCTCTCGATTGTTCCTGTATTCTAGTTTTTCCGGTATTGACCATTCTGCTCTGCCCTGACCTGGCCTGCCTGCCGTTCTGTACCTTTGCCCCACCTATCTGGATTACTGACCTCTGCCTGCCCTTGACCTGCCTTTTGCCTGCCCCTGTTGGATTAATAAACTGTTGTTACTTCAACGTTGTCTGCATCTGGGACTTACCTGAAATGTGATATTAGTCTCTTCTTTAAAAGGTTTCTAGAATGTTTCTTTAGGTTGTGGAACATTGACAAGAGACAGGTTCCCAAAACACTAAAACTGTCCAGTTGTGCTGACATCTAGATAATGTTTGTAACATTAAAAAACAATTTATTTGATGTTGCAAGAATGTTGAGGGAACAGCCTTTCAGAGTTCTTTAAAGGTTCCCAGAACATGTAATTAGGTTGTGAGGACAGTGTGGATACATTACAAGGTTCCCAAAACACAAAATGTGTATTTTCTGATGACATTCATATAATGTTTAAAAGTTAGGTTCCACAGGACATTCCTATAACGTCCGCATGTTGACAGAACACCTGGTCTAAGTTGTCTGCGATGTTACAAGAATATTGTTATGATGGTTGCACATAATATTCCCACAATGTTACATAACGTTCCATAATTTCCAAATAAGTCTGTTTTTATGACGTTGATAGAATATTTGTTTCAGGTTTAACATAATATTCCATTGATGTTCACGCAGTATATATTTGGCCTTGTCTGGGAGGTCCTCAGAACATTCCAGAACATTTATATTTTGTTCAGTGTATTTCATGTCCATGATCATTGCTAAATAAATTCCTCTCCTTTTCTGACTGTGATGGTTTCATAGGCTACTTGCAAAATAGCCTATAGGGCTACAAGTTAGGATAGGCTGCCATTTCTTTCATCTCTCATTGGACCCACTTTGTAGTAGTAGGCTAAATAGAAATCAAGTATTTTGCTTTATGTGATCTGAAGTTTAACAGACAGTTGATCTTTTCCATTGACGTTTGTAGGCTACGTCTGAATACTGTAATGTCAAATTTCTCCAATAGACAATAATTCATTCAGAAACATAATACATACACTGCCTTCAGAAATGATTCATACCCCTTGACTTAGCAACTCCAGTGTAGATTTGGCTTTGTGTTATAGGTTATTGTCATACTGAAAGGTGAGTTATTATCCTAGTGACAGACTGAAGCAGGTTTTCCTCCAGGATTATGTTTTGCAGTTTTACTTAAATGCCTTACACGGAACCCAAACCGTCGTGAGCTATCGTGCATACATTTATTTTGTCCCCCTACACCAAATGCGATCATGACACGAAGGTTAAAATATCAAGACAAACTTACTGTTTGCTAGCTAATTTGTCCTGGGATATAAACATTGAGTTGTTATTTTACCTGAAATGCACAAGGACCTCTACTCCGACAATTAATCCACACATAAAACGGCCAACCGAATCGTTTCTATTCATCTCTCCTCCTTACAGGCTTTTTCATCTTTGAACTTATATGGTGATCGCATCTAAACTGTCCTAGTTTACCACGACAACCGGCAACAAAGTTTGTCTTTCAATCACCCACGTGGGTTTTAACCAATGAGGAGATGGGAGAGGCAGGACTTTCAGCGCGATCTGCGTCAGAAATAGGAATTACTTCTATTTTAGCCCTTGGCATTGCAGATGCTCGTTGGCACAGTGTGGGTGCAATAATTGAATAACATGGATTTCTAAATTTATTTTGTGACGCTCGCGCACACGACGTGTCCGGTCTGGTCAGCATGTTAGTTAGTGCCTTGTTGCAAACAGGATGCATGTTTTGGAATATTTGTATTCTGTACAGACTTCCTTCTTTCCACTCTGTCCTTTAGGTTAGTATTGTGGAGTAACTACAATGTTGATCCATCCTCAGTTCTCTTATCACAGCCATTAAACTCTGTAACTGTTTTAAAGTCACCTTTTCATCTTTTCATTTTTAATTCATTAGTAAACATTCTGAAAACATAATCCCACTTTGACATTATGGGGTAATGTGTGTAGGCCAGTGACACAAAATCTCAATTTAAAGCATTTTAAATTTGATCAAGTTCACCATTAATATTTATTTTAAATACTGTCTTGGCCTAATTCCAATACTTACAAAATATACAGGAAATAAAGGCATTATTTTCAACATAAAAGGTGAATGATGGGCAGAGTTTTAATGCTTATTCGAGCATAACAGTTTAAGGACAGGTCTGATTTATAACGTGTATTCATGGCGTGCTCCTAGTTTATTCATCTCAATATTTTTGTGCTTGGACAGTCTTGTTCCCGAAGTATTTGGTGTGGGGTGGGGTTATATCCTTCCTGTTTGGCCCTGTCCGGGGGTGTCCTCGGAGTGGGCCACAGTGTCTCCTGACCCCTCCTGTCTCAGCCTCCAGTATTTATGCTGCAGTAGTTTATGTGTCGGGGGGCTAGGGTCAGTTTGTTATATCTGGAGTACTTCTCCTGTCCTATTCGGTGTCCTGTGTGAATCTAAGTGTGCGTTCTCTAATTCTCTCCTTCTCTCTTTCTCTCTCTCGGAGGACCTGAGCCCTAGGACCATGCCCCAGCACTACCTGACATGATGACTCCTTGCTGTCCCCAGTCCACCTGGCTGTGCTGCTGCTCCAGTTTCAACTGTTCTGCCTTATTATTATTCGACCATGCTGGTCATTTATGAACATTTGAACATCTTGGCCATGTTCTGTTATAATCTCCACCCAGCACAGCCAGAAGAGGACTGGCCATCCCACCTATGCTCTCTCTAATTCTCTCTTTCTTTCTCTCTCTCGGAGGACCTGAGCCCTAGGACCATGCCCCAGGAATACCTGACATGATGACTCCTTGCTGTCCCCAGTCCACCTGACTCTGCTGCTGCTCCAGTTTCAACTGTTCTGCCTTATTATTATTCGACCATGCTGGTCATTTATGAACATTTGAACATCTTGACCATGTTTTGTTATAATCTCCACCCGGCACAGCCAGAAGAGGACTGGCCACCCCACATAGCCTGGTTCCTCTCTAGGTTTCTTCCTAGGTTTTGGCCTTTCTAGGGAGTTTTTCCTAGCCACCGTGCTTATACACCTGCATTGCTTGCTGTTTGGGGTTTTAGGCTGGGTTTCTGTACAGCACTTTGAGATATCAAAGGGCTATATAAATAAATAAATACATTTGATTTGATTTGATTTATTTTACCATATCAAGACAGGGGAACCGTATCAAGACAAGGGGACCGTATCATGACAGGGGAACCATATCAAGACAGGGGAAACATATCAAGACAGGGGAAACATATCAAGACAGGGAAACCGTATCAAGACAAGGGAACCATATCAATACAAGGGGGCCATATCAAGACAGGGGAACCATATCAAGACAGGGTAACCGTATCAAGACAGGGGAACCGTATCAAGACAGGGGAAACATATCAAGACAAGGGGCCATATCAAGACAGGGGGACCATATCAAGACAGGGGAACCGTATCAAGACAAGGGGACCATATTCTAGAACATTAGGATCCTAACATCCCAAAAACATTCAAATAATGTCTTTGATAACAAAATGTATTTTTTTTTAATGTTTTAAATTACATGTCTTTGGAATGATTTCCTAACATTCACTACAATGCAGTGCAATACATATTTAACAACAACCACAGAACATTCCTCAAAAGTTCTAATTTAGTTTCCAGGTAATATAATACAATTCACCAGTAATGTTTTCCCAGCAAACTAAAATTGGTTTTGTGAAAGTTCCCAGAAAAGTTCCCAGGAAATCATTCCAAAGACATGTAATTTAAAACATTTAAAAAAAAAATACATTTTGTTATCAAAAACATTATTTGAATGTTTTTGGGATGTTAGGATCCTAATGTTCTAGAAAACCCTAACTCAAACTTGGCTAATGTTCTAGGAATGTTCCAGGTTTGCTGGGACATCACGTGAACAATCAAATCAAGAACAGAACATGTCACAGAGCAAAGCATCAACAACTGCCAAACGTCTCCAGAACCCACACAGTGCCCATGCAGACCATATGTTCCACGGTACAGCAGCTTCCTGCTGTAATTAACAGGAACTCAGAAGGGAGTCGACTGAAGGGACACGACTGTCTGATTAAGAAGAAACTCTCCTTACTCTCCACAGACACTAGCTGTCCTTCCTTCCTCTCCTCTGGGCCACTCTCCTTACTCTCCACATACATTAGCTGTCCATTCTTCCTCTCCTCTGGGCCACTCTCCTTACTCTCCACAGACACTAGCTGTCCTTCCTTCCTCTCCTCTGGGCCACTCTCCTTACTCTCCACAAACACTAGCTGTCCTTCCTTCCTCTCCTCTGGGCCACTCTCCAAACTTTCCACAGACACTAGCTGTCCTTCCTTCCTCTCCTCTGGGCCACTCTCCTTACTCTCCACATACACTAGCTGTCCTTCCTTCCTATCCTCTGGGCCACTCTCCTTACTCTCCACAGACACTAGCTGTCCTTCCTTCCTCTCCTCTGGGCCACTCTCCTTACTCTCCACAGACACTAGCTGTCCTTCCTTCCTCTCCTCTGGGCCACTCTCCTTACTCTCCACATACACTAGCTGTCCTTCCTTCCTCTCCTCTGGGCCACTCTCCAAACTTTCCACAGACACTAGCTGTCCTTCCTTCCTCTCCTCTGGGCCACTCTCCTTACTCTCCACAGACACTAGCTGTCCTTCCTTCCTCTCCTCTGGGCCACTCTCCTTACTCTCCACAAACACTAGCTGTCCTTCCTTCCTCTCCTCTGGGCCACTCTCCAAACTCTCCACAGACACTAGCTGTCCTTCCTTCCTCTCCTCTGGGCCACTCTCCTTACTCTCCACAGACACTAGCTGTCCTTCCTTCCTCTCCTCTGGGCCAGAGAAAAGCCCTGTTCCTGTCCTGCTCACTGATCTGGAAGAGAGAGACAGCTTAGAAACTATACAATTCATGAAAACTCTGTCATACAGCTAAAACTCTTAACACTTTCAAAGCATTCCCTGGAAAAGTGGCATAAAAAACATCTGTTCACCGGTGGCTTGTGGCTGGGATCGTGACAACCAGTTCTAACGGGATGGCCAGCAGATGTAACCACATGAGACTCAACCAGAAACAGTTACACCAGTTAGACTAGTTACTAGACCAACCCAACCAGACAGTTAGACTAGTTACTAGACCAACCCAACCAGACAGTTAGACTAGTTACTAGACCAACCCAACCAGACAGTTAGATTAGTTACTAGACCATGCCAACATAACCAGAAAGTTAGACTAGTTACTAGACCAACCCAACCAGACAGTTAGACTAGTTACTAGACCATGCCAATCCAACCAGACAGTTAGACTAGTTACTATACCATGTCAACCAGACAGTTAGACTAGTTACTAGACCATGCCAATCCAACCAGACAGTTAGACTAGTTACTAGACCATGCCAACCAGACAGTTAGACTAGTTACTAGACCATGCCAATCCAACCAGACAGTTAGACTATTTACTAGACCATGCCAACCAGACAGTTAGACTAGTTACTAGACCATGCCAATCCAACCAGACAGTTAGACTAGTTACTAGACCATGCCAACCAGACAGTTAGACTAGTTACTAGACCAACCCAACCAGACAGTTAGACTAGTTACTAGACCAACCCAACCAGACAGTTAGACTAGTCAAGTCAAGCAGACAATCTAAGAACAACAATGGAAAATTGCTTGATGAAAAATGTAAAAACCTAAGAAAGAAATTGAGAAACCTATCCAACTAAAAACATAGACACAGAATACCTGAGCCTACGCCTTCACTATGGTGAATCATTAAAACAATACAGAAATACACTACGGAAAAAGAAGGAACAGCACGTCAGAAATCAGCTCAATGTAATAGAAGAGTAAATAGACTCTAACCACTTCTGGGAACATTGGAAAACACTAAACAAAAACACAAAGAGGTATCTATTCAAAATGGAGATGTATGGGTAAACCACTTCTCCAATCTGATTGGCTCTATAGCAATTAACAAAAACATATACTGCACCTCGGCCTAAACATCAGCACCACAGGTAACTTCCACAAAGCTGTGAACAATCTGAGAGACAAGACAAGAAGGGCCTTCTATGCCATCAAAAGGAACATTAGGTTCTGGATAAAAATACTTGAATCAGTTATAGAACCCATTGCCCTTTATGTTTGTCAGGTCTGAGGTCGCTAGCCAACCAAGTTTTCACAAAATGACTGTACAGACTCAGTGAGCATAGCTTTGCTATAGAGAATTCTCTTCGTTCATAATAACAGTCGTGTATATTCCCCCCCAAACAGACACCTCGACAGCCCTGAAAGAACTTCATTCAACTGGAAACTGGAAACCATAAATCCTGAGGCTGCATTTATTGTAGCTGGGGATTTTAACAAAGCTAATCTGAAAACAAGGCTCCCTAAATTATATCAGCATATCGAATGCGCGACCCGGGCTGGAGAATTCTGGACCATTGCTACTCTAACTTCCGCCCTCCCTCGCCCTCCTTTCGGCATATCTGACCACGACTCCATTTTGTTGCCTCCAGCCTATAGACAGAAACTAAAACAGGAAACACCCATGTTCAGGTCTTTTCAACGCTGGTCCGACCAATCTGATTCCAAGCTTCAAGATTGCTTCGATCACGTGGACTGGGATATGTTCCGGATAGCATTGAACAACAACATTGATGTATACGCTGATTCGGTGAGCGAGTTTATTAGCAAGTGCATCGGTGATGTGGTGCCCACAGTGACTATTAAAACCTTCCCCAAAGAGAAACCGTGGATTGATGACAGCATTCGTGCAAAACTGAAAGCGCGAACCGCTGCTTTTAATCATGGCAAGGCGACCGGAAACATGACCGAATACAAACAGTGTAGCTATTCCCTCCGCAAGGCAATCAAACAAGCTAAGCATCAGTACAGAGATAGAGTGGAATCACAATTCAACGGCTCAGACACAAGACGTATGTGGCAGGGTCTTCAGTCAATCACAGATTACAAAAAGAAAACCAGCCCCGTCGTGGACACCGACGTCTTGCTCCCAGACAAACTAAACAAATTCTTTGCTCGCTTTGAGGAAAATACAGTGCCACTGACACGGCCCGCTACCAAAACCAGTGGACTCTCCTTCACCACAGCCAACGTGAGTAAGATATTTAAACGTGTTAACCCTCGCAAGGCTGCATTCCCAGACGGCATTCCTAGCCGCATCAACACAGCATGCGCAGACCAGCTGCCTGGTGTGTTTACGGACATATTCAATCAATCCCTATCCCAGTCTGCTGTTCCCACATGCTTCAAGAGGACCACCATTGTTCCTGTTCCCAAGAAAGCTAAGGTAACTGAGCTAAACGACTACTGCCCCGTAGCACTCACTTCTGTCATCATGAAGTTCTTCGAGAGACTAGTCAAGACTCATATCACCTCCACCCTACCTGACACCCTAGACCCACTCAAATTTACTTACCACCCCAATAGGTCAACAGACGACGTAATCACAATCACACTGCACACTGCCCTAACCCATCTGGACAAGAGGAATACCTATGTATGAATGCTGTTCATCGATTACAGCTCAGCATTCAACACCATAGTACCCTCCAAACTCATCGTTAAGCTCGAAACCCTGGGTCTCGACCCCGCCCTGTGCAACTGGGTCCTGGACTTTCTGAGGGGCCGCCCCCAGGTGGTGAGGGTAGGAAACAACATCTCCACCCCGCTGATCCTCAACACTGGGGCCACACAAGGGTGCGTTCTGAGCCCTCTCCTGTACTCCCTGTTCACCCACGACTGCATGGCCATGCACGCCTCCAACTCAATCATCAAGTTTGCAGATGACACTACAGTGGTAGGCTTGATTACCAACAACAACAATGAGACAGCCTACAGTGAGGAGGTGAGGGCCCTCGGAGTGTGTCAGCAAAACAAAGGAGATGATCGTGGACTTCAGGAAACAGCAGAGGGAGCACCCCCCTATCCACATTGATGGGACAGTAGTGGAGAAGGTGAAAAGTTTTAAGTTCCTCGGCGTACACATCACCGACAAACTGAATTGGTCCACCCACACAGACAGCGTGGTGAAGAAGGCGCAGCAGCGCCTCTTCAACCTCAGGAGGCTGAAGAATTTGCCTTGTCACCAAAAACACAAACAAACTTTTACAGCTGCACAATCGAGAACATCCTGTCGGGCTGTATCCCCGCCTGGTACGGCAACTGCTCCGCCCACAACCGTAATGCTCTCCAGAGGGTAGTGAGGTCTGCACAACGCATCACGGGGGCAAACTACCTGCCCTCCAGGACACCTACACCACCCGATGTCACAGGAAGGCCATAAAGATCATCAAGGACAACAACCACCCGAGCCACTGCCTGTTCACCCTATTATCATCCAGAAGGCGAGGTCAGTACAGGTGCATCAAAGCAGGGACCGAGAGACTGAAAAACAGCTTCTATCTCAAGGCCATCAGACTGTTAAACAGCCATCACTAACATTGAGTGGCTGCTGCCAACATACTGACTCAACTCCAGCCACTTTAATAAATAAAAATTGGATGTAATAAATGTATCACTAGTCACTTAAACAATGCCATTTTATACCATGCCAATAAAGCCCTTTGAATTGAATTGAGAGAGAGCTAGCAAGTGAGCGAGAGTGACAGAGAGAGAGAGAAAAAGAGAGAGAAGGGGAGCGAGAGAGAGAGAAGGAGAGAGAGAGAGAGAGAGAGAGAGAGCAAGAGACAGAGAGCGAAAGAGACAGAGAGCGACAGAGAGCGAGAGAGAGAGGCAGAGAGAGAGAGAGACAGAGAGCAAGAGAGACTTCGAGAGAGTGAGAGAGCAAGAGCGAGAGAGCGACAGAGACAGAGAGACAGAGAGAAAGAGAGAGAGAAGGAGAGCGAGAGAGAGAGAGAGAGAGAGAGAAGGAGAGAGAGAGAGAGAGAGAGAGAGAGAGAGAGAGATAGAGAGAGAGAGCGACAGAGGCAGAGAGGCAGAGAGAGAGAGAGAGAGACAGAGAAAGAGTTAGAGAAGGAGAGCGAGAGAAAGAGAGAGGGGGAGAGAGTGGGAGAGAGAGAGCGACAGAGAGCGAGAGAGAGGCAGAGAGAGAGAGACAGAGAGCAAGAGAGACTTCGAGAGAGTGAGAGAGCAAGAGCGAGAGAGCGACAGAGACAGAGAGACAGAGAGAAAGAGAGAGAGAAGGAGAGCGAGAGAGAGAGAAGGAGAGAGAGAGAGAGAGAGAGAGAGAGAGAGAGAGAGAGAGAGAGACAGAGGCAGAGAGGCAGAGAGAGACAGAGAGAGAGACAGAGAGAAAAAGTTAGAGAAGGAGAGCGAGAGAAAGAGAGAGGGGGAGAGAGTGGGAGAAGGAGAGCGAGAGCAAGAGATAGAGAGCGAGAGAGGCAGAGAGAGACAGAGAGGCAGAGAGAGACAGAGAGACAGAGAGAGAGAGAGACAGAGAGAGGCAGAGAGAGACAGTCAGATCAGCAACATTGTCCGTACCAGAATTTCACATTCTGTGGGGACATTTTGCCGTTAATATTATTTTAGGATTAGGGGTTAGGTTTAGGGTTAGAATTAAGTTTAGAGTTAGGGGTTATGTTTAATTTTAGAGTTAGGTTTAGGTACAGTTTTAGGGTTAGGTTTAGGTACAGTTTTAAGGTTAGGAGTTACATTTAGGTTTCGGGTTATGGTTAGGTTAAGGGTTAGGGTTAGATTTAGAGTTGGGGATTAGAGAAAATTTGATTTTGGATGGGAATCAATTATTTGGTGCCCAATAAGGAAAACAATACAAAACTGTGTGTATATCTGTGTGTTATTGTTGCGCGGGTCAGCTGTTTGTTCACCCATGTTATTAACCCATACACAACCACCCAACTTTATGTGATAAAGTGAAAATCTGAAGCCAGCACCCGACCCTAACCCGCTAATATAGAAAATACGCTGTAGGCTACAGGCAGAGATGGCGGAATGATTTTTTGACAAGGGGTGCAGTATTTTTTGTTGTTGCCTGATTTACATATGTTTCTACATTTAATTTCTATCATTTTGTTAGGCTATTTGTTAGTCAACTTGTCGATAATTAGATACATGTAGCTTCTGTTCCGTCATTATACAGTATGTTGCCCTAGAAGACTAAATATTCCCTTGATCAACAGAATGTCAAAAATTTTAGAATTAAATGACATAGGTCACACATTTCTCTGTCAACTCTGCTTTTTCCCATTTAGGGACCGGGGAGAAAGTACAAGCCACTCTGATGAGAGCTTTACCCACTCTGATGAGACATTTACCCCCTCAATGAGACCTATACCCCCTCAATGAGACCTATACCCCCTCAATGAGACCTTTACCCCTCAATGAGACCTTTATCCCTCAATGAAACCTTTACCCCCTCTGATGAGACATTTACCCCCTCAATGAGACCTTTACCCCATCAATGAGACCTTTACCCCCTCAATGAGACCTTTACCCCCTCAATGAGACCTTTACCCCCTCAATGAGACCTTTACCCCCTCAATGAGACATTTACCCCCTCAATGAGACGTTTACCCCCTCAATGAGACCTTTACCCCATCAATGAGACCTTTACCCCCTCAATGAGACCTTTACCCCCTCTGATGAGAGATTTACCCCTCAATGAGACCTTTACCCCCTCAATGAGACCTTTACCCCCTCTGATGAGATATTTACACCCTCAATGAGACATTTACCCCCTCAATGAGACCTTTACCCCTCAATGAGACCTTTACCCCTCAATGAGACATTTACCCCTCAATGAGACCTATACCCCCTCAATGAGACCTTTATCCCCTCAATGTGACCTTTATCCCCTCAATGAGACCTTTACCCCCTCAATGAGACCTTTACCCCCCCAATGAGACCGTTACCCCCTCAATGAGACCTTTACCCCCTCAATGAGACTTTATCCCCTCAATGAGACCTTTACCCCCTCAATGAGAGCTTTACCCCCTCAATGAGACCTTCATCCCCTCAATGAGACCTTTACCCCCTCAATGAGACCGTTACTCCCTCAATGAGATCTTTACCCCCTCAATGAGACCTTTACCCTCTCAATGAGACCTTTACCCCTCAATGAGACCTTTACCCCTCAATGAGACATTTACCCCTCAATGAGACCTTTACCCCTCAATGAGACCGTTACTCCCTCAATGAGACCTTTACCCCCTCAATGAGACCTTTACCCTCTCAATGAGACCTTTACCCCCTCAATGAGACCTGTATCCCCTATATGAGACCTTTATCCCCTCAATGAGACCTTTACCCCCTCAATGAGAGCTTTACCCCCTCAATGAGAGCTTTACACCCTCAATGAGACCTTTACCCCCTCAATGAGACCTTTATCCCCTCAATGAGACCGTTACCCCCTCAATGAGACCTTTACCCCTCAATGACACCTTTACCCCCTCAATGAGACCTATACCCCCTCAATGAGACCTATACCCCCTCAATGAGACCTTTACCCCTCACTGAGACCTTTATCCCTCAATGAAACCTTTACCCCTCTGATGAGACATTTACCCCCTCAATGAGACCTTTACCCCATCAATGAGACCTTTACCCCCTCATTGAGACCTTTACCCCCTCAATGAGACCTTTACCCCCTCAATGAGACCTTTACCCCCTCAATGAGACATTTACCCCCTCAATGAGACGTTTACCCCCTCAATGAGACCTTTACCCCATCAATGAGACCTTTACCCCCTCAATGAGACCTTTACCCCCTCTGATGAGAGATTTACCCCTCAATGAGACCTTTACCCCCTCAATGAGACCTTTACCCCCTCTAATGAGATATTTACACCCTCAATGAGACATTTACCCCCTCAATGAGACCTTTACCCCTCAATGAGACCTTTACCCCTCAATGAGACATTTACCCCTCAATGAGACCTTTACCCCCTCAATGAGACCTTTATCCCCTCAATGAGACCTTTATCCCCTCAATGAGACCTTTACCCCCTCAATGAGACCTTTACCCCCCCAATGAGACCGTTACCCCCTCAATGAGACCTTTACCCCCTCAATGAGACTTTATCCCCTCAATGAGACCTTTACCCCCTCAATGAGAGCTTTACACCCTCAATGAGACCTTCATCCCCTCAATGAGACCTTTACCCCCTCAATGAGACCGTTACTCCCTCAATGAGATCTTTACCCCCTCAATGAGACCTTTACCCTCTCAATGAGACCTTTACCCCTCAATGAGACCTTTACCCCTCAATGAGACATTTACCCCTCAATGAGACCTTTACCCCTCAATGAGACCGTTACTCCCTCAATGAGACCTTTACCCCCTCAATGAGACCTTTACCCTCTCAATGAGACCTTTACCCCCTCAATGAGAGCTTTACACCCTCAATGAGACCTTTACCCCCTCAATGAGACCTTTGTCCCCTCAATGAGACCGTTACCCCCTCAATGAGACCTTTACCCCTCAATGACACCTTTACCCCCTCAATGACACCTTTACCCCCTCAATGACACCTTTACCCCCTCAATGAGACTGTTACCCCCTCAATGAGACCTTTATTCCCTCAATGAGACCTTTATCCCTCAATGAGACCTTTACCCCTCAATGAGACCTTTACCCCCTCAATGAGACCTTTACCCTCTCAATGAGACCTTTACCCTCTCAATGAGACCTTTACCCCCTCAATGAGACCTTTACCCCCTCAATGTGAACTTTATCCCCTCAATGTGACCGTTACTCCCTCAATGAGACCTTTACCCCCTCAATGAGACCTTTACCCCTCAATGAGACCTTTACCCCCTCAATGAGACCTTTACCCCCTCAATGAGACCTTTACCCTCTCAATGAGACCTTTACCCCCTCAAGGAGACCTTTACCCTCTCAATGTGACCTTTATCCCCTCAATGTGACCGTTACTCCCTCAATGAGACCTTTACCCCCTCAATGAGTCCTTTACCCCTCAATGAGACCTTTACCCTCAATGAGACCTTTACCCCTCAATGAGACCGTTACCCCCTCAATGAGACCTTTACCCCCTCAATGAGACCTTTACCCCTCAATGAGACCTTTATCCCCTCAATGAGACCTTTACCCCTCAATGAGACCTTTACCCCTCAATGAGACCTTTACCCCCTCAATGAGACCTTTACCCCCTCAATGAGACCTTTACCCCCTCAATGAGACCTTTATCTCCTCAATGAGACCTTTACCCCCTCAATGAGACCTTTACCCTCTCAATGAGACCTTTACCCCTCAATGAGACCTTTACCCCTCAATGAGACATTTACCCCTCAATGAGACCTTTACCCCTCAATGAGACCGTTACTCCCTCAATGAGACCTTTACCCCCTCAATGAGACCTTTACCCTCTCAATGAGACCTTTACCCCCTCAATGAGAGCTTTACACCCTCAATGAGACCTTTACCCCCTCAATGAGACCTTTGTCCCCTCAATGAGACCGTTACCCCCTCAATGAGACCTTTACCCCTCAATGACACCTTTACCCCCTCAATGACACCTTTACCCCCTCAATGACACCTTTACCCCCTCAATGAGACTGTTACCCCCTCAATGAGACCTTTATTCCCTCAATGAGACCTTTATCCCTCAATGAGACCTTTACCCCTCAATGAGACCTTTACCCCCTCAATGAGACCTTTACCCTCTCAATGAGACCTTTACCCTCTCAATGAGACCTTTACCCCCTCAATGAGACCTTTACCCCCTCAATGTGAACTTTATCCCCTCAATGTGACCGTTACTCCCTCAATGAGACCTTTACCCCCTCAATGAGACCTTTACCCCTCAATGAGACCTTTACCCCCTCAATGAGACCTTTACCCCCTCAATGAGACCTTTACCCTCTCAATGAGACCTTTACCCCCTCAAGGAGACCTTTACCCTCTCAATGTGACCTTTATCCCCTCAATGTGACCGTTACTCCCTCAATGAGACCTTTACCCCCTCAATGAGTCCTTTACCCCTCAATGAGACCTTTACCCTCAATGAGACCTTTACCCCTCAATGAGACCGTTACCCCCTCAATGAGACCTTTACCCCCTCAATGAGACCTTTACCCCTCAATGAGACCTTTATCCCCTCAATGAGACCTTTACCCCTCAATGAGACCTTTACCCCTCAATGAGACCTTTACCCCCTCAATGAGACCTTTACCCCCTCAATGAGACCTTTACCCCCTCAATGAGACCTTTATCTCCTCAATGAGACCTTTACCCCCTCAATGAGACCTTTACCCCCTCAATGAGATCTTTATCCCTCAATGTGACCTTTATCCCCTCAATGTGACCTTTACCCCCTCAATGAGACCTTTACCCCCTCAATGAGACCGTTACCCCCTCAATGAGACCTTTACCCCTCAATGACACCTTTACCCCCTCAATGACACCTTTACCCCCTCAATGACTACATAGCAGTGCCAGTCATTCAGCGATGTGCAGAGAGGGAGACATTCCTGTATGTATGTCCACTGGGAGGATTGCTGTCAGAGTCTATAACATTCAGCTTTGCCTATGACAGGACCCAATAATACATATGAATCTATAGCTACACTTTCAAATGATATTAAATGATCAACATCCACACATGTACACTAACAGACACACATTATCTGCACATGTGCACTAACCATAAAGGCCTGATTGGTGTAGTGCTGCAGAGATGGTTGTCCTTCTGGAAAGTTCTCCCATCTCCACAGAGGAACTCTGGAGCTCTGTTAGTGTGGCCGTCGGGTTCTTGGTCACCTCCCTGACCAAGGCCCATCTCCCCGATTGCTCAGTTTGGCCGGGCAGCCACCTCTAGGAAGAGTCTTGGTGGTTCCAAACTTCTTCCATTTAAGAATGATGGAGGCCACTGCGTTCTTGGGGACATTCAATGCTGCAGACAGTTCCCCCAGATCTGTGCCTCGACACAATCCTGTCTCGGAGCTCTACGGACAATTCCTTCGACCTCATGGCTTCGTTTTTGCTCTGACATACACTGTCAACTGTGGGACCTTATATAGACAGGTGTGTGCCTTTCCAAATCATGCCCAATCAATTGAATTTACCACAGGTTGCACCTGAGCTCAATATCGAGTCTCATAGCAAAGGGTCTGAATACTTATGTAAAAAAGGTATTTCTGTTTTATATTTTTAATAAATTAACAAACATTTAAAAAAAAATCTGTTTTACGCTTTGTCAACATTGGGTATTGTGTGTAGATTGATGAGGCTGTAACATAACAACATGTGGAAAAAGTCAAGGTGCCTGATACTTTCCAAATGTGCTGTATCTGTCCAGTCTAAAACAGACCTACTAACGTGATGCTGTCTGTGAAAACCTACAGCTGTGCCATTACATGGACCTCTGTACTAAACTGCTCTAATCCCACAGCACTGACAGACGGCACATTATCCAGCATGCTTAGCGGTTTTCTGATCTAATGACCCTTAATGTATAGATGGCACTGCTTCTGTTTAGTCAGTAACCAAGTAGAGGAGAACCTCTTTTCTGTAATCTCCTTGATCTAAAGGCTGTCACGTGGAACACCTCCGGCCCAGAGGAGGGAGGGGACGTTGGTACTTCAGAGGAGAACGTTTGGGGGAATGTGTTGCCTCTCTTCATAGTGGGTTAAGACTGAGACAGCACAGTAGCAGTGTGTTCTAATCAAATGACATTTTATTCCACACATGCGCAGTAAACACCAGTAAACACAAGTAAACACCAGGAGTGGACAAACAGTCAAATGCTGACTGACCCTTCACAACAATGAAGAGAGAAAGAACATAGAGAAAAAATAGAAAAGCAAAACACGTAATAATAAAATGTATAATAGATGAGTAATGGTAACCAGGCTATATACAAGGGGTTATCAGTACAGAGTCAATGAGTAATGGTAACCAGGCTATATACAAGGGGTTATCAGTACAGAGTCAATGAGTAATGGTAACCAGGCTATATACAAGGGGTTATCAGTACAGAGTCAATGAGTAATGATAACCAGGCTATATACAAGGGGTTATCAGTACAGAGTCAATGAGTAATGATAACCAGGCTATATACAAGGGGTTATCAGTACAGAGTCAATGAGTAATGATAACCAGGCTATATACAAGGGGTTATCAGTACAGAGTCAATGAGTTATGATAACCAGGCTATATACAAGGGGTTATCAGTACAGAGTCAATGAGTAATGATAACCAGGCTATATACAAGGGGTTATCAGTACAGAGTCAATGAGTAATGATAACCAGGCTATATACAAGGGGTTATCAGTACAGCGTCAATGAGTAATGATAACCAGGCTATATACAAGGGGTTATCAGTACAGAGTCAATGAGTAATGATAACCAGGCTATATACAAGCGGTTATCAGTACAGAGTCAATGAGTAATGATAACCAGGCTATATACAGGGGGTTATCAGTACAGAGTCAATGAGTAATGATAACTCAGCTATATACAAGGGGTTATCAGTACAGAGTCAATAAAGAAATGTAGTTACTAACCCCAACACTAAAGACATTTAGTTACTAACCCGAACCCATTGGTGAGACAGACAGATTGAAAAGTTACATATACAGACTGTCAAACATGTGTAGAAAACACTTATCAAGTGCAAATCACAGATTGTACTGTAGTGGGATGTAGTCTGCTCTGTAGTGGGATGTAGTCTGCTCTGTAGTGGGATGTAGTCTGCTCTGTAGTGGGATGTAGTCTGTTCTGTAGTGGGATGTAGTCTGTTCTGTAGTGGGATGTAGTCTGTTCTGTAGTGGGATGTAGTCTGCTCTGTAGTGGGATGTAGTCTGTACTGTAGTGGGATGTAGTCTGCTCTGTAGTGGGATGTAGTCTGTTCTGTAGTGGGATGTAGTCTGTTCTGTAGTGGGATGTAGTCTGTTCTGTAGTGGGATGTAGTCTGCTCTGTAGTGGGATGTAGTCTGTTCTGTAGTGGGATGTAGTCAGCTCTGTAGTGGGATGTAGTCTGTACTGTAGTGGGATGTAGTCTGCTCTGTAGTGGGATGTAGTCTGTTCTGTAGTGAGATGTAGTCTGTTCTGTAGTGGGATGTAGTCTGCTCTGTAGTGGGATGTAGTCTGCTCTGTAGTGGGATGTAGTCAGCTCTGTAGTGGGATGTAGTCTGCTCTGTAGTGGGATGTAGTCTGCTCTGTAGTGGGATGTAGTCTGCTCTGTAGTGGGATGTAGTCTGCTCTGTAGTGGGATGTAGTCTGCTCTGTAGTGGGATGTAGTCTGTACTGTAGTGGGATGTAGTCTGTACTGTAGTGGGATGTAGTCTGTTCTGCAGTGGGATGTAGTCTGTACTGTAGTGGGATGTAGTCTGTTCTGTAGTGGGATGTAGTCTGCTCTGTAGTGGGATGTAGTCTGCTCTGTAGTGGGATGTAGTCTGCTCTGTAGTGGGATTTAATCTGCTCTGTAGTGGGATGTAGTCTGTACTGTAGTGGGATGTAGTCTGTACTGTAGTGGGATGTAGTCTGTTCTGTAGTGGGATGTAGTCTGTACTGTAGTGGGATGTAGTCTGCTCTGCAGTGGGATGTAGTCTGTACTGTAGTGCGATGTAGTCTGCTCTGTAGTGGGATTTAATCTGCTCTGTAGTGGGATGTAGTCTGTACTGTAGTGGGATGTAGTCTGCTCTGTAGTGGGATGTAGTCTGCTTTGTAGTGGGATGCAGTCTGCTCTGTAGTGGAATGTAGTCTGCTCTGTAGTGGGATTTAATCTGCTCTGTAGTGGGATGTAGTCTGTTCTGTAGTGGGATGTAGTCTGTACTGTAGTGGGATGTAGTCTGTTCTGTAGTGGGATGTAGTCTGTTCTGTAGTGGGATGTAGTCTGTACTGTAGTGGGATGTAGTCTGTTCTGTAGTGGGATGTAGTCTGTACTGTAGTGGGATGTAGTCTGTTCTGTAGTGGGATGTAGTCTGTTCTGTAGTGGGATGTAGTCTGCTCTGTAGTGGGATGTAGTCAGCTCTGTAGTGGGATGTAGTCTGTACTGTAGTGGGATGTAGTCTGTACTGTAGTGGGATGTAGTCTGTTCTGTAGTGGGATGTAGTCTGTACTGTAGTGGGATGTAGTCTGTTCTGTAGTAGGATGTAGTCTGTACTGTAGTGGGATGTAGTCTGTACTGTAGTGGGATGTAGTCTGTACTGTAGTGGGATGTAGTCTGTACTGTAGTGGGATGTAGTCTGTTCTGTAGTGGGATGTAGTCTGTACTGTAGTGGGATGTAGTCTGTTCTGTAGTGGGATGTAGTCTGCTCTGTAGTGGGATGTAGTCTGTACTGTAGTGGGATTTAATCTTTACTGTAGTGGGATGTAGTCTGTTCTGTAGTGTGATGTAGTCTGTACTGTAGTGGGATGTAGTCTGTACTGTAGTGGGATTTAATCTGCTCTGTAGTGGGATGTAGTCTGTACTGTAGTGGGATGTAGTCTGTACTGTAGTGGGATGTAGTCTGTACTGTAGTGGGATGTAGTCTGTACTGTAGTGGGATGTAGTCTGTACTGTAGTGGGATGTAGTCTGTTCTGTAGTGGGATGTAGTCTGTACTGTAGTGGGATGTAGTCTCTACTGTAGTGGGATGTAGTCTGCTCTGCAGTGGGATGTAGTCTGTACTGTAGTGGGATGTAGTCTGTACTGTAGTGGGATTTAATCTGCTCTGTAGTGGGATGTAGTCTGTACTGTAGTGGGATGTAGTCTGCTCTGCAGTGGGATGTAGTCTGTACTGTAGTGGGATGTAGTCTGTACTGTAGTGGGTTTTAATCTGCTCTGTAGTGGGATGTAGTCTGTACTGTAGTGGGATGTAGTCTGTACTGTAGTGGGATGTAGTCTGCTCTGTAGTGGGATGTAGTCTGCTCTGTAGTGGGATATAGTCTGTAACAGGGCTCGACATATTGTTTTTTAAAGTAAAATAGGACAGATTGTTTACTTGTCCAAACATAGAAAAGGCCTGTACCACAATTGCTCCATCATTGTGTTATGCAAGGAACCACTTTCCAAAACAAAATGAATGAAAATTATTTTCCCTAGAGGATCAGACAAAATGGAGGCTTCATTCTCAAGCATATTCAAGCCTGTCTCAAAATACAACACTGCCCCTTTAAGGCTGTCCTGGAGGATGATTGGCCACCCTTGTCAACATTACAATTACAACCAAATACTTGTTATGCCCTCCAGAGCATAGGGCATACCGTCATCCCTGGGACAATAACAAATATGTCTAGGATGGTTGAAAACAGACTCTGGGACAGTTCTGGGACAACATATCCAAAACTCATACAACCACTACACATCAAGCAGTTTTAAAAGGCAATGAGGCTGTTTCAACAGATCAGACTGATTCAACAGATCAGACTGTTTCACTTAAAATGCTGATAAAGTTGTATTTCTTCCCTGTCTGTACCCTGATCCCTTCTGTCACTAATTCCCCTACCCTAGTTTACCCCTGCTCCTATGCCCTCTACCACTACTACCACCACAACACTGATCTCTTCTGTCACTAATTCCCCTACCCTAGCCTACCCCTGCTCCTATGCCCTCTACCACGACTACCACCACAACACTGATCCCTCCCCCCCTCCCATACTCTGACCCCACCCCCCCACCCCTCTACCCTTTATACTAACCTTCCCTGCCGTCACAGAGGGTGGCCTCATGTCACCAGAGGTCTTCAGTCAGAAGGGCAACAAGCTGTGACAGGACTCTCAGCTATAACAGACAACATAGCCACCTGCCATCTGTCACATAACCCTCCGTTGTCCATCTGTTCCCTGATGCTACACAGGCTTACAGTATCCACATTGTATCTGACACTACACAGCTTTACAGCTTCACAGGCTGTGTCTGACTACCGCTACAACACCAGACGGATTAACCACATCTGTACCATGAATCGACCCCCACACGTCCAAGCACCAACAAACCCAAGCACCAACAAACAATGATACCTGTACCATGAATCAACCCTCACACGTCCAAGCAACAACAAACAATGATACCTGTACCATGAATCAACCCTCACACGCCCAAGCACCAACAAACAATGATACCTGTACCATGAATCAACCCTCACACGTCCAAGCAACAACAAACAATGATACCTGTACCATGAATCAACCCTCACACGTCCAAGCAACAACAAACAATAATAATAATAGCCGTGCCGCCAGCCATCAACAAAGTGCCACTGACAGAACAGACACAGAATCAGATGTCTGATTATGCTACTCTACACACAGCACCAGTCAACAGTTTTAGAACACCTACTCATTCAAGGGTTTTTATTTATTTGTACTATTTTCTACATTGTAGAATAATAGTGAAGACATCAAAACTATGAAATAACACATATGGAATCATGTAGTAACCAAAAAAGTGTTAAACAAATCAAAATATTTTACACAGTAATTGTCACGTGTGCTCCCTCTCCGGCCTCTAGGTCACCAGGCTGCTCGTTAGGGAGCACACCTGTCACCAGCGCATATTGACACTCACCTGGACTCCATCACCTCCTTGATTACCTTTATGTCCCTCCCTTGGGTTTCTTCCCCAGGCGTCACTGTGTCTGTTTCATGTCAGTGCGCTTTTTGTGTCTCTTGTTTTGTTCATTTATTTATTACATGTATTCACTCCCTGAACTTGCTTCCCGAATCTCAGCGTACATCATTACAACTTTATTACAACAATCATTACAACTTCCAGAGGATGTCCTCCAGCCTATCAGAACTCTTGCAGCCTGAACTGACACGTTGTCCACCCAATCAGAGGATCAGATAATTAATATAGTACTGAAAGCGTAAGCTGCAGCTAGCTAGCACTGTGTTGAGTAGTTGAAAGACAATAGTTTAACAGTTTTGAACAAATTAATTTCTTAAAAAATGAAGATGCAAAAGAGCTATATATATTAACTTTTTTCACTTGCTGGAAAATGCAGCTAGCTAGTTTAGCCTACTCAAACACCCTGCTCAAATTGAGGGATGCTGTGTTAGCTAGCTGGCTAGTTTAGCCTACTCAAACACCCTGCTCAAATTGAGGGATGCTGTGTTAGTTAGCTGGCTAGTTTAGCCTACTCAAACACCCTGCTCAAATTGAGGGATGCTGTGTTAGCTAGCTGGCTAGTTTAGCCTACTCAAACACCCTGCTCAAATTGAGGAATGCTGTGTTAGCTAGCTGGCTAGTTTAGCCTACTCAAACACCCTGCTCAAATTGAGGGATGCTGTGTTAGCTAGCTGGCTAGTTTAGCCTACTCAAACACCCTGCTCAAATTGAGGGAGGCTGTGTTAGCTAGCTGGCTAGTTTAGCCTACTCAAACACCCTGCTCAAATTGAGGGATGCTGTGTTAGCTAGCTGGCTAGTTTAGCCTACTCAAACACCCTGCTCAAATTGAGGGAGGCTGTGTTAGCTAGCTGGCTATAACTATCCAACACTGGAACTCTTCCAAGACAAGGTAAGCTTTTGGTTTTATTTATTTATTGCCACCTGGGCCCACCGCTAACTACAGTGAATACTACAGTCATGTCCACAAGACTACTACAGTGAATTTGTAAACATTTTTTATTTTACATTCATTTAACTAGACAAATCAGTTAAGAACAAATTCTTATTTACAATGACGGGGGCTGGGACAAAAAAAATAAAACTGAAAAATAAATAACATATATAAATATAGGACAAAGTTGTACGGTAAACATCACAGCATAGTTGAAAGATATGTGTTGCGTAGAAACCCGAAGTGGGAGGCCAGCAGAGATAGCTGGGATGGGCTGAGGGAAGCCGAGGCTTGGGATGTGGAATTGGAGACAAGTGGGAGGGGAGTTACTGTGTGGGAGAGAGAATGATGGTCAAAGATAACAGTAAAAAAAAGTCTAAATAAAACATCATAAAAAGTGTGTTTGAATGACACTGTGTGGCAGTGTTTTTACAGCTAATCCCTGTTTGCCTGAGGCTGAGGCCGTGCAGGTGTTTGTACACATATACACACTCTCTCATTCAAATAAACACATACAAGAACACACACATACTGAACATGTAATAGTGTCGGACATGCACACAAACATATACAGTTGGCATTGCTGTTATGATTTCAGTTTGTTGTTTGCTGTTTTAATCTGTCTTTTTATTTTTTGTCTTTCGTTAATTCTCTTGGTTGTTGGTGCATTGGGGAGTTCTTGGGGGTGGGGAATGGAATTAATTGTATTATATATTTTTTTATGTATTAATGGGGGGGCTGTAGGAGGGGTCTCGAATGGTTGAGGGACAGCTACTGGGGAACTGTGGGGGGATTTTGGAGGGTTCGGGTTCACGTTTTTGGCCTGGTGGGAGATCGGTCAACGTGCCCTTGAGCAGGACATTGAACCTGGATGCCTCTGTGTGTGACTCTAAATGGGAATCTGTTGGATGACTGGTGTGGTGTAGTTGTTGAGGGCTTCACTGCAAGTATATTGTATGTTTCAGATATTCAATACAAAAAATACAAATAAATGCAAAATAAATAAAGCCAGTTTGTTATTTTTTATTTCTGGAGAAACCTAACTTGATTATTTAGCCGACATCATATTCAGTCAACACATAATTGAACATGTTGGTTTCTCCATGCTTGTCTCAGAGCGAAACGGTGCTGAAATAGAAGTCCACAGAGGCTATGTATCACGATATGTTGGAGGTTATTTTGAGAGCGGTTGTAATCTGAATAAAGGCCAAACTAATATTTATAAAGAATATATATAAATATACTAAACCACAATCCATATTGACACTACAGTAAATACTACAGGATACTAAACCACAGTCCATAACAACACTACAGTAAATACTACAGTATACTAAACCACAGTCCATAACAACACTACAGTAAATACTACAGTATACTAAACCACAGTCCATAACAACAATACAGTAAATACTACAGTATACTAAACCACAGTCCATAACAAAACTACAGTAAATACTACAGTATACTAAACCACAGTCCATAACAACACTACAGTACATACTACAGTATACTAAACCACAGTCCATAACAACACTACAGTAAATACTACAGTATACTAAACCACAGTCCATAACAACACTACAGTAAATAATACAGTATACTAAACCACAGTCCATAACAACACTACAGTAAATACTACAGTATACTAAACCACAGTCCATAACAACACTACAGTAAATACTACAGCCCTGACCTTAGAGATCCACGCCCTGACCTTAGAGATCCACGCCCTGACCTTAGAGAGCCACGCCCTGACCTTAGAGAGCCACGCCCTGACAGTATACTAAACCACAGTCCACAACAACACTACAGTAAATACTACAGTATACTAAACCACAGTCCATAACAACACTACAGTAAATACTACAGTATACTAAACCACAGTCCATAACAAAACTACAGTAAATACTACATTATACTAAACCACAGTCCATAACAACACTACAGTAAATACTACAGTATACTAAACCACAGTCCATAACAACACTACAGTAAATACTACAGTATACTAAACCACAGTCCATAACAACACTACAGTAAATACTACAGTATACTAAACCACAGTCCATAACAACACTACAGTAAATACTACAGCCCTGACCTTAGAGATCCACGCCCTGACCTTAGAGATCCACGCCCTGACCTTAGAGAGCCACGCCCTGACCTTAGAGAGCCACGCCCTGACAGTATACTAAACCACAGTCCATAACAACACTACAGTAAATACTACAGTATACTAAACCACAGTCCATAACAACACTACAGTAAATACTACAGTATACTAAACCACAGTCCATAACAACAATACAGTAAATACTACAGTATACTAAACCACAGTCCATAACAAAACTACAGTAAATACTACAGTATACTAAACCACAGTCCATAACAACACTACAGTACATACTACAGTATACTAAACCACAGTCCATAACAACACTACAGTAAATACTACAGTATACTAAACCACAGTCCATAACAACACTACAGTAAATAATACAGTATACTAAACCACAGTCCATAACAACACTACAGTAAATACTACAGTATACTAAACCACAGTCCATAACAACACTACAGTAAATACTACAGCCCTGACCTTAGAGATCCACGCCCTGACCTTAGAGATCCACGCCCTGACCTTAGAGAGCCACGCCCTGACCTTAGAGAGCCACGCCCTGACAGTATACTAAACCACAGTCCATAACAACACTACAGTAAATACTACAGTATACTAAACCACAGTCCATAACAACACTACAGTAAATACTACAGTATACTAAACCACAGTCCATAACAAAACTACAGTAAATACTACATTATACTAAACCACAGTCCATAACAACACTACAGTAAATACTACAGTATACTAAACCACAGTCCATAACAACACTACAGTAAATACTACAGTATACTAAACCACAGTCCATAACAACACTACAGTAAATACTACAGTATACTAAACCACAGTCCATAACAACACTACAGTAAATACTACAGCCCTGACCTTAGAGATCCACGCCCTGACCTTAGAGATCCACGCCCTGACCTTAGAGAGCCACGCCCTGACCTTAGAGAGCCACGCCCTGACAGTATACTAAACCACAGTCCATAACAACACTACAGTAAATACTACACTATACTAAACCACAGTCCATAACAACACTACAGTAAATACTACAGTATACTAAACCACAGTCCATAACAACACTACAGTAAATACTACAGTATACTAAAACAATACTACAGTATACTAAACAATACTACAGTATACTAAACCACAGCCCATAACAACACTACAGTAAATACTACAGTATACTAAACCACAGTCCATAACAACACCACAGTAAATACTACAGTATACTAAACAATACTACAGTATACTATACCACAGTACATAACAACACTACAGTAAATACTACAGTATACTAAACCACAGTCCATAACAACACTACAGTAAATACTGCAGTATACTAAACCACAGTCCATAACAACACTACAGTAAATACTACAGTATACCAAACAATACTACATTATACTATACCACAGTCCATAACAACACTGCAGTACATACTACAGTATACTAAACAATACTACAGCATACTATACCACAGTCCATAACAACACTACAGTAAATACTACAGTATACTCTACAACAGTCCATATCAACACTACAGTAAAGACTACAGTATACTCTACAACAGTCCATAGCAACACTACAGTAAATACTACAGTATACTATACCACAGTCCATAACAACACTACAGTAACTATTACAGTATACTATACCACAGTCCATAACAACACTACAGTAAATATTACAGTATACTATACCACAGTCCATAACAACACTACAGTAAATACTACAGTATACTATACCACAGTCCATAACAACACCACAGTAAATACTACGGTATACTATACCACAATCAATAACAACACTAAAGTGAATAACAGTATTCCTACCATAGTACAGACTATAGTATTCCTACCATAGTACACACTACAGTATTCCTAGCATAGCACACACTACAGTATTCCTACCACAGTACACACTACAGTATTCCTACCATAGTACACACTACAGTATTCCTAGCATAGCACACACTACAGTATTCCTACCATAGTACACACACCATTATTCCTAGCATAGTACACACTACAGTATTCCTACCATATTACACACCATAGTATTCCTACCATAGTACACACTATAGTATTCCTACTATAGTACACACCATAGTATTCCTACCATAGTAAAAACTATAGTATTCCTACCATAGTACACACTACAGTATTCCTACCATAGTATACACTACAGTATTCCTACCATAGTATACACTACAGTATTCCTACCATAGTACACAATACAGTATTCCTACCATATAATACACTACAGTATTCCTACCATAGTATACACTACAGTATTCCTACCATAGTACACACTACAGTAATCCTACCATAGAATACACTACAGTATTCCTACCATAGTACACACTACAGTATTCCTACCATAGTATACACTACAGTATTCCTACCATAGTACACACTACAGTATTCCTACCATAGTACACAATACAGTATTCCTACCATAGTACACACTACAGTATTCCTACCATAGTATACACTACAGTATTCCTACCATAGTACACACTACAGTATTCCTACCATAGTATAGACTATAGTATGTTTTAATATGGGGAGAGAGAAAAAGAAGACTAGAGAAAGAGATGAGATATTATTTTTCTCCCAGGCTCTACAGGCAGACAGACTGTGATTTCAGTCTTCTAGAGATATTATTTTTCTCCCAGGCTATACAGGCAGACAGACTGTGATTTCAGTCTTCTAGAGATATAATTTTTCTCCCAGGCTCTACAGGAAGACAGACTGTGATTTCAGTCTTCTGGCATTGTTGGTTAGTTAGGCCTAAAGAGAAACAGGATTTGGTTGGGAGGCCCATTGTGACTCCCGCTGCCCGGTCTGGCTTCCCTTCCTGATCCCTGTCACATGACTGGGGTGTGGTGGGACCTGCCAGATGGGAACGTTGACACTTAGCACCACAGAACCTACTTCCTCTCAGACAAGTTTTAGGTCAGGGACAAAATTTGCTTCAAAGAACAGACACGTTCTGATTCCTATCAAGAGTAGAGGACAGAGCAGGAGCCAGAGAAGGAGCCAGAGAAGGAGCCAGAGAAGGAGCCAGAGAAGGAGCCAGAGAACGGGCACCTAACTATTGGGATAAGATTTTTTTATCTCGCAACAGGGATGTTAGGTAAGTAGGACGATTGTGGAGCAGGGCTTTGTGAAGAGTGTAATGATGTGATATACATGACGTCAGAGGTCCAGCCAATCTTTTGGTAAAGAATACAGTGATGAGTAATAAAACTGTCTCCTGTCATAAAACGAAGGGCATTCTGAAAAACACCATCTAGAGGTTTAATAGGAGAAGCAGCTGCATTTTGATAAATAGTATCACCATAACAACAACAGGTAGAAAGGTTGATACATAGTATCACCATAACAACAACAGGTAGAAAGGTTGATACATAGTATCACCATAACAACAACAGGTTGAAAGGTTGATACATAGTATCACCATAACAACAACAGGTAGAAAGGTTGATACATAGTATCACCATAACAACAGGTAGAAAGGTTGATAAATATTGTCACCATAACAACAGGTAGAAAGGTTGATAAATAGTATCACCATAACAACAGGTAGAAAGGTTGATAAATAGTATCACCATAACAACAGGTATAAAGGTTGATAAATAGTATCACCATAACAACAGGCATTAGCAGGACTCTCTTTCTCTAAACCCCTGGTGATGGTGCTGTTGTTAGTGGGCTGTCTATTCTCCACACACAGATGATGCTGCTGTTAATGCGCTGTCTATTCTTTACACACAGATGATGGTGCTGTTGTTAATTAATGGGCTGTCTATTCTCCACACACAAATGATGGTGCTGTTGTTAATGGGCTGTCTATTCTCTACACACAGATGATGGTGCTGTTGTTAATGGGCTGTCTATTCTCCACACACAGATGATGCTGCTGTTAATGCGCTGTCTATTCTCCACACACAGATGATGCTGCTGTTAATGGGCTGTCTATTCTTTACACACAGATGATGGTGCTGTTGTTAATTAATGGGCTGTCTATTCTCCACACACAAATGATGGTGCTGTTGTTAATGGGCTGTCTATTCTCCACACACAGATGATGGTGCTGTTGTTAATGGGCTGTCTATTCTCCACACACAGATGATGGTGCTGTTGTTAATGGGCTGTCTATTCTCCACACACTGATGATGATGCTGTTGTTAATGGGCTGTCTATTCTCCACACACAGATGATGGTGCTGTTGTCAATGGGCTGTCTATTTTATACACACAGATGATGCTGCTGTTAATGGGCTGTCTATTCTCCACACACAGATGATGCTGCTGTTAATGGGCTGTCTATTCTCTACACACAGATGATGGTGATGTTGTTAATGGGCTGTCTATTCTCCACACACAGATGATGGTGCTGTTGTTAATGGGTTGTCTATTCTCCACACACAGATGATGGTGCCAGACCAGAGCATCATGTTATACTGTTTAAATGTCAGCCACCAGAGCATGATGTTATACTGTTTAAATGTCAGCCACCAGACCAGAGCATCATGTTATACTGTTTAAATGTCAGCCACCAGAGCATGATGTTATACTGTTTAAATGTCAGCCACCAGACCAGAGCATCATGTTATACTGTTTAAATGTCAGCCACCAGACCAGAGCATCATGTTATACTGTTTAGATGTCAGCCACCAGACCAGAGCATCATGTTATACTGTTTAAATGTCAGCCACCAGACCAGAGCATCATGTTATACTGTTAAATGTCAGCCACCAGACCAGAGCATCATGTTATACTGTTTAAATGTCAGCCACCAGTGCTGCCCATGACCCTGTATAGGCCACCAAAGCACATTAGGAATGTGACCAAATTAGATTTTTCCCACCTGAGGAACATTGCCAAGGTGTGACCGTTTCTCTCTCAGGCTGATACAGAGAGACTCATCCATGCTTTTATTACAAGCAATCTTGACTACTGTAATGCTCTCCTGTCTGGTCTACAGAATGCTGCAGCACGGGTACTGACCAAGACCAGATGGAGAGGACACATTACACCGGTGTTAAGGTCTCTGCACTGGCTGCCTGAGAGTGTTAGAATTAATTTTAGGATTCCACTATTGGTTTTTAAATCAATCCACCATTGTGCAGCTCAATACATATCAGACATGCTTTATGTTATGTTCCCAGTAGGTCGGCCAGCACTTGTTTTTAAACTATCCCAAAGCCCAGGACCATGAGGCATAGAGAGACAGCCTTTAGTTACTATGCCCGCAAGCCTCTAGTTACTATGCCCGCAAGCCTCTAGTTACTATGCCCGCAAGCCTCTAGTTACTATGCCCGCAAGCCTCTAGTTACTATGCCCGCAAGCCTCTAGTTACTATGCCCGCCAGCCTTTAGTTACTATGCCCCCAGCCTTTAGTTACTATGCCCGCAAGCCTCTTGTTACTATGCCCGCAAGCCTCTAGTTACTATGCCCGCCAGCCTTTAGTTACTATGCCCGCAAGCCTCTAGTTACTATGCCCCAGCCTTTAGTTACTATGCCCCCAGCCTTTAGTTACTATGCCCCCAGCCTTTAGTTACTATGCCCCCAGCCTTTAGTTACTATGCCCCCAGCCTCTAGTTACTATGCCCCCAGCCTTTAGTTACTATGCCCCCAGCCTTTAGTTACTATGCCCCCAGCCTCTAGTTACTATGCCCCCAGTCTTTAGTTACTATGCCCCCAGCCTTTAGTTACTATGCCCCCAGCCTTTAGTTACTATGCTCCCAGCTTTTAGTTACTATGCCCCCAGCTTTTAGTTACTATGCCCCCAGCTTTTAGTTACTATGCCTCCAGCCTTTAGTTACTATGCCTCCAGCCTTTAGTTACTATGCCCCCAGCCTTTAGTTACTATGCCCCCAGCCTTTAGTTACGATGCCCCCAGCCTTTAGTTACTATGCCCCCAGCCTTTAGTTACTATGCCCCCAGTCTTTAGTTACTATGCCCCCAGACTTTAGTTACTGTTCCCCCAGCCTTTAGTTACTATTCCTCCAGCCTTTAGTTACTATGCCCCCAGCCTCTAGTTACTATGCCTCCAGCCTTTAGTTACTATGCCTCCAGCCTTTAGTTACTATGCCCCCAGGCTTTAGTTACTATGCCTCCAGCCTTTAGTTACTATGCCCCCAGCCTTTAGTTACTATGCCCCCAGTCTTTAGTTACTATGCCCCCAGTCTTTAGTTAATATGGCCCCAGCCTTTAGTTACTATGCCCCCAGCCTTTAGTTACTATGCCCCCAGCTTTTAGTTACTATGCCTCCAGCCTTTAGTTACTATGCCCCCAGGCTTTAGTTACTATGCCTCCAGCCTTTAGTTACTATGCCTCCAGCCTTTAGTTACTATGCCCCCAGCCTTTAGTTACTATGCCCCCAGCGTTTAGTTACTATGCCCCCAGCCTTTAGTTACTATGCCCCCAGCCTTTAGTTACTATGCCCCCAGTCTTTGGTTACTGTTCCCCCAGCCTTTAATTACTATGCCTCCAGCCTTTAGTTACTATGCCCCCAGCCTCTAGTTACTATGCCTCCAGCCTTTAGTTACTATGCCTCCAGCCTTTAGTTACTATGCCCCCAGGCTTTAGTTACTATGCCTCCAGCCTTTAGTTACTATGCCCCCAGCCTTTAGTTACTAAGCCCCCAGTCTTTAGTTACTATGCCCCCAGCCTCTAGTTACTATGCCCCCAGCCTTTAGTTAATATGGCCCCAGCCTTTAGTTACTATGCCCCCAGCCTTTAGTTACTATGCCCCCAGCCTTTAGTTACTATGCCCCCAGTCTTTAGTTACTATGCCCCCAGGCTTTAGTTACTATGCCCCCAGCCTTTAGTTAATATGGCCCCAGCCTTTAGTTACTATGCCCCCAGCCTTTAGTTACTATGCCCCCAGCCTTTAGTTACTATGCCCCCAGCCTTTAGTTACTATGCCCCCAGCCTTTAGTTACTATGCCCCCAGCCTTTAGTTACTATGCCCCCAGCCTCTGGAACAACCTGCCAGAGAACCTGAGGGGGACGAAACTGTGGACATGTTTAAAATAGATATTTGTGGCTTTGATTTTCCTCAGGGTGCTTTTTAGTAGTTCTGTTTTTATTGTTATTCTTTTGTTTTTATCCTCTGTTTGTTGTGTAGTAAATATTTCAGGTTTTATTTTCATTGTTTTTTTGTTTTTCCCTGTGAAGCACATTGTGTTGCATTTCATGTCTGAAATGTGCTCTATAAAATAAAGCTTAATTTGATTAATCCTTTACAAACATATGATGTTGCTGTTGTTAATGGGCTGTCTATTATTTACACCCTCCTAACCCTCCTAACCCTCCTAACCATTACCCATTTATCAATCCATCCTCCCTACATCCATCCATCCATCCTCCCTACATCCATCAATCCATCCTCCCTACATCCATCCATCCTACATTCCTCCATCCATCCCATCCTCCCTACATCCATCCTACATTCCTCCATCCTCCCTACATCCATCCATCCTTCTTATATCCATCCATCCATTCATCCTCCCACATCCATCCTCCCTACATCCATCCATCCATCCTCCCTACATCCATCAATCCATCCTCCCTACATCCATCCATCCATACTCCCACATCCATCCATCCTCCCACATCCATCCATCCATCCCCCTACATCCATCCATCCTCCCTACGTCCATCCATCCATACTCCCACATCCATCCATCCTCCCACATCCATCCATCCATCCCCCTACATCCATCCATCCTCCCTACATCCATCCATCCATCCTCCATCCACCCTCCTACATCCATCCATCCATTCATCCTGCTACATCCATCCTTCCTACATCCATCCATCCATTCTACATCCATCCATTCATCCTCCTAAATACATCCTCCTTACATCCATCCTTCCTACATCCATCCATCCATTCTACATCCATCCATTCATCCTCATACATCCATCCTTCCTACATCCATCCTTCCTACATCCATCCATCCTCCTACATTCATCCTTCCTACATTTATCCATTCTACATCCATCCATTCATCCTCCCTACATCCATCCATCCTCCTACATTCATCCTTCCTACATCCATCCATCATTCCTACATCCATTCATCCTCCCTACATCCATCCTCCCTACATCCATCCTTCCTACCTCCATCCATCCATCCTCCTACATTCATCCTTCCCACATCCATCCTTCCTACATCCATCCATCCTCCTACATTCATCCTTCCCACATCCATCCATCCTACATCCATGCATCCATCCATCCATCCTACATCCATCTATTAATTCATCCATCCTTCCTACATCCATCCATCCTCCTACATCCATCCTCCCGAAATTCATCCATTAATCCATCCTCTTACATCCATCCTTCCATCCATCCTCCTACATCTGCCCTTCCCACATCCATTCATCCTTCCATCCATCCATCCACTCCAACCATCCATCCACTCAGCTACAGTAAGCATCAATCCACTCCATCCATCCATCTATCTATCCATCCTACATCCATTCATCCATCCATCTATCCATCCTTCCTACATCCTTCCTACAGGCATCCACTCATTCATCCATCCATCCTTCTTACATTCATCTATCTATCCATCCTACATCCATTCATCCATCCATTCATTCTTCCTACAGCCATCCACTCATTCATCCATCCACCCATCTAATCATCCTTCCTACATTCTTCCTACAATCATCCATCCTACATCCTTCCTACATCCATTCACTTAAAATGGCACATAGAGCAGGAGTCAGTTGACAGGCTTCTGAGAGATTTCAGAACAAGGTCTTTATATAGCATAACACTTGCTTGTTATGGATTTCTGTAGTTTCCACTACTTGTTCTTTTGTCTACAGCCCTTACTACTACAGGCCCATTGAAAAGAGAGGCCTATTTATTTCCTTTATTAGGAATGTAATAGTTATGTAGAATAAACTTCCCACAGGAAGAAAAGAGAGGGATACAGAACTGAAGGAAAAACAACATTATAGCACCATTACATTTCTGTACCTTCTCAGCCAAGGGACAGGGCTGTGTCCCCAATGGCAACCTATTCATTATATAGTGCCCTACTTGAGATCAGGGCCCAGAGGGATCTGGTTAAAAGTAGTGCACTTTAAAAGGAATAGGGTGGCATTTTGGAGCATAGAAAAAGACTCCTGTAGGAACAACCAGACTGCCCTCAAACTGTCTACAGTGCATTCGGAAAGGATTCAGACCTCTTCACTTTTTCCACATTTTGTTACGTTACAGCCTTATTTTAAAATGGATTAAATTGTGTGTGTGTGTCCCCCTCCCCCCCAGTCAATATATACACAATACCCCATCATGACAAAGCAAAAACAGGTTAAGAAATTTTTGCTAATTTATTACAAATAAAAAACGGAAATATCACATTTACATAAGTATTCAGACCCTTTACGCAATACTTTGTTGAAGCACCTTTGGCAGCGATTACAGCCTTGAGTCTTCTTGGGTATGATCCTACAAGCTTGGCACACCAATATTTGGGGAGTTTCCCACATTCTTCTCTGCAGATCCTCTAAAGCTTTGTCAGGTTGGATGGAGAGCGCCGCTGCACAGGTATTTTCAGGTCTCTCCAGAGATATTAGATCGGGTTCAAGTCCAGGCTCTGGCTGGGCCACTCAAAGACATTCAGAGACTTGTCCCGAAGCCACTCCTGCTTTATCTTGGATGTGTGCTGAGGGTCGTTGTCCTGTTGGAAGGTGAACCTTCGCCCCAGTCTGAGGTCTTGAGCACACTGGAGCCGGTTTTCATCAAGGATCTCTCTGTATTTTGCTCCATTCATCTCTCCCTCGATACTGACTAGTCTCCCAATCCCTGCCACTGAAAAACAACCCCACAGCATGATGCTGTCAACACCACGCTTCACCGTAGGGAAGGTGCCATGTTTCCTCCAGATGTGATGCTTGGCATTCAGGCCAAATAATTCAATATTGTTTTCTTCAGATCAGAGAATCTTGTTTTGTCATGGTCTGAGAGTCCTTTAGGTGCATTTCGGGCAAACTCCAAGCAGGCTGTCATGTTCATTTTACTGAGGAGTGGCTTCCATCTGGCCACTCAACCATAAAGGCCTGAATGGTGGAGTTCTTCAGAGATGATTGTCCTTCTGGAAGGTTCTCCCATCTCCACAGAGGAAATGTGGAGCTCTGTCAGAGTGACCATCGGGTTCTTAGCCACCTCCCTGATCAAGGCCCTATTATTTATTCCACCTTTATTTAACCAGGTAGGCCAGATCACCTTTATTTAACCAGGTAGGCCAGATCACCTTTATTTAACCAGGTAGGCTAGTTGAAAACAAGTTCTCATTTACAACTGCGACCTGGCCAAGTTAAAGCAAAGCAGTTCGACACATACAACAACACAGAGTTACACATGGGATCAACAAATGTACCGTCAATAACACAATAGAGAAATATATGTATAGTGTGTGAAAATGTAGCAAGATTAGGGAGGTAAGGCAATAAAAAGGCCATAGCGGCAAAATAATTCCTGTGAACTGATAAACAACAACAGTAAAGAACTAGGTTGTTACATTCATGTCTACTGATAAACACCAACAGTAAAGAACTAGGTTGGTACATTCCTGTTTACTGATAAACAACAACAGTAAAGAACTAGGTTGGTACATTCCTGTCTACTGATAAACACCAACAGTAAAGAACTAGGTTGGTACATTCCTGTTTACTGATAAACACCAACAGTAAAGAACTAGGTTGGTACATTCCTGTCTACTGATAAACACCAACAGTAAAGAACTAGGTTGGTACATTCCTGTTTACTGATAAACACCAACAGTAAAGAACTAGGTTGGTACATTCCTGTCTACTGATAAACACCAACAGTAAAGAACTAGGTTGGTACATTCCTGTTTACTGATAAACACCAACAGTAAAGAACTAGGTTGGTACATTCCTGTCTACTGATAAACACCAACAGTAAAGAACTAGGTTGGTACATTCCTGTTTACTGATATACACCTGGTCTTTGTTCTGAGACTATGGATGCATCCCAATGGTTCCCTACTTCCTATAGAGTGCACTATTTAGACCAGAGTTCTCTGTGGGTCCAGGTTAGCGCACTAAAAAAGGAATAGGGTGCCATTTGGGTCTCAGCCTGTGAGTAGAGTAGTAGTGTGAGGGACTGCAGGTAGGTAGGCTATGATGTCAGACATTGATTGAGGTCTTCATCGCCCCCTGTCTGTCTCAGTGAAGTATTACCACCATAAAATAAAAGATACCACCAGCTGAGAGACAAACATTACACCAGGCGTAGTATACTATTCACAATACTTTAGAATAATATATTTCCAAGTGAGAATCTCCAACCAAGATATTATTAAGTGATAATAGGCTATAGCCATTATGGACATGAAATATGGTTTTATCATCAACCTCAACAAAGGATCACTAGGACAATGGCTCTCTGTACTGTACATCTGGGAACTCATTCTACTACTGGGAAGCAACGCATATAAACTCTGTGTGTAGTAGAGATGCATCAAATCATCTGTCAAATAGTGGTAATAAAAAGCCTGTCTGCCCATAGTGGCAGAGGTAGATCACACCAGTTTGTGCACTGGAAACTTTCACTGTGGTGTGTAAAAAGTTACCACGATTATACTCTGTGTTTCTGTCAATGGCTTTTTCGACTGGGATTATCATAGTCTACACATAATTACACCAAACAACAATATGCCTCGGACAAGTTGTCTCACTACCCCACTAACACAGTCATACATTTTTTTTCTACAGACGGACAATAAAATGATGAGGGCTATGATAGCGGAGCTGTACCTGGACGTCAGAACATACCCCGACACTCTATTCCGTTATTGGGGAGAACAGTAGGAAGAACATACCCCGACACACTATTCCGTTATTCCGTTATTGGGGAGAACAGTAGGAAGAACATACCCCGACACACTATTCCGTTATTGGGGAGAACAGTAGGAAGAACATCTGTGCCATTACCTTTCACTTGAGCAGCAGAAGAATAGGCTAATATTCGGGAAGATAGACGAGACGGTTATTATCCTTGTCTACAGATTAAACCGTGTTCATCCATAGAAACGCTCCAACGTGTGAAGTTCCATAGACCCTCTCTCTCCTCTCTCCGGCTGCTGTTCGGTGTGATATCCATCTAGAGACCGCTTTAGTCCGCGATGACAGCGGAGCAGAGCAGGGTGCCACCGCTGACGGATAGCTCCTCCCTCCGCCTTCCTTAATGTGATGATTTGTGGGAATAGAGAGATCCAGCCAAACACACAAGCGGAGAAGAGAACAGAGGAAATTTATTTGTTAATAATTGTAATTTAGTCACTGAAGTGAAAAGAGAGAATAACGGCGAGGTGTGACCCTGACGAATATTTATCTCTGTTTGTGAGAATAAGGCACAAAATAGCAGGCCCAAATTGAATAGCCCTATATTCTGGATAATAGACATTACATTTGTATATATATATTTATTTAAAGCAATCGGCATATCATAGCCTATCTCTGAATAAAGCCCCACAGTGGCACCAACTGGCGAGCTGCAGGAAAATGGCTCTAACTTGTTGTATCATGGAAATAAAAGCAATACTATACGGTCAAATTAAGTCTCTAATATGCTATCAGTTTTCTCTATGCTATTTGTCCATAAAGGATATTGAGTTATATTATATTCTGTTGTATTATATTATTTGCTTTAAGGATACATTTCCTGGGTTATTAGTATGGATAGTTAGTTATATATTTTTTAAATGTGTTATTAGTGTGCATTTGTAGCTCAATATGACTCCTAATAAATCTGCTAATGTAACATTACTCACCCTTTTTTTAACGTGGTCAGGACTGAAAACTACTATTCCCAGAATCCTCTGGCATCACATGACATAAAAGATGCGTGACGGAAACCAGTTTGTTTCCACGGAGCTGAAGAAGCTTGTGGGTTATCGGTGCTGACAGGCTAATTTACGGATTTTCTCCTCCATTTCAGCTGTGATTCTCTCGTAAATTATACAAAAACCAAACGTTGTTTTCTTCCTAAGGGGTCTGATTGATGTTTAACCAATTCATTCAACGAGGGATCTCCATTCAGAATGGTATCACTGGCAACTCTGGGCTGAGAGTGAATCCGTCAAATTCTTGTTGCTCGGACACCTGTCGCAATGGCACAATGACAGAGCAATTAAATAACAACGAAACTCTCTTTTCTTTCGAACTATTGGTGGAATATATCAGAATAGACAAAACCAGAAAATGTCTAAATTATTCAGATGAATTAGCCCTCGGTGTGAGACTACTGGACTTCCCAACTCTGCTCATCTATCAACCAGAAACGTCTACTCCACTGCTAGATCAACGGCACCATGAGGACGAGGACATTGAGAAGGAAAACCAGCTCTATCAAGCCCACGACACGTTTCAATACCCTTTCAACAAAGGCAAGTCGTGTTTGTTCAAAACCCACCTGGACTCCCTCCACACCCACCTATCCAACACTCCTCTGCATGCTGTGGTCCTGGATATGAGGGGAGAGGTTCCCACGTTGATAGGCAGCTCGATGGTGTCTCTGGTCAGGTTGATAGACTGTATCAGGTGTGATGTGGAGGTTCATGGTATCTCCTCTCCCTCTTCCCAAGGAGAGAAAGGACTTGTTGATTTATTTAATCTCATGGGAGAGAAAATAGGTGTTCTTTCTTTGGGATATAATCTGTTCAGTCTGGGAAGTAGTTCATTACCACATATACCTGATAACAGGGTATTGCCAGTTGGTATTACACACGGGACGGAATCTATGAAACCAATAGAACATTTACAGGTCGATCGTGGGAAAGGAACGATGCAACCACTTGACTTGGACATTGACAACAGGCCTTCCAAGGTCCTTTATCAGAATATTCATATAAATGACAAGCCCAGTGAGATAGTGGTGTCAGAAGCACGGCAGACTGTTCCAGTTTCAACTGGCACTCAAACAGAACATTCTAGAAGCAAGCAGCATCACCGAACACTCAGAGTGGCTGCTATCGATGAGGAGCATGATGAGGGAAGCCTCTGTGTTCAGCCCCCATCTCTTTACTACAGCAGTTCTGTAGAACAACAACATGAGAATGAACCAGGCCACTACAGGGTGTTAGACATGGAGTCTCTCAGGGTCGAGGATCTGGACTTGGGGAATGAGGAGACACCTGATGAGACACAGGTTCCTGCTACAGACCACAGGTGTAGACAGAGACAGGATGTGGTTATGGAGTCTAGAGGCAGGGAAGAGAGGGGACAGCACCAACCCCAGCAGACGGCATCTATCTTAGGGGAGGCTCTGAGACCGCTCCCTCTATTGAACACCTTGCTAGTTGAGCTCGCCCAGCTGAGTGGACAGAGTCAGACCCAGCTACAGCAGCTCTTTTCAGTCCACCCCAACCTAGCATGGATCTACAGGCCACTGACAGAGCCTTCTAATGGACAGGTATGATACTGTATGTACATTGTGTCATTTCTTATGTCTGTATATTTGTGTCTACTGCTGGCATTTAGCCAAGTCAAATTCTGTGTATATGTGAATGTTTTTGATGAATAAAGGTGATTGTGATTCTGACAGGCGGACTGGCCTCAGTCCCAGGGCCTACGAGACACCACAACATCACCACAGAGAGGCAGGCAGTCTCCTTGCCCAGTGGTTCCCGAACTATGGGTCAGACCTAGCCCCAGAGTGAAGAATAGGCCTCTTCAGGAACAATGCAGCACTACCACACAAAGTTATATCAGAAAAACAAACTGGGAGAATACAATGAGTGGCAATACAGTGTCCAAGTCCTCTCCCAAGAAGAAGTTAGGTTTTGGAATGACAAAAACGTTCCGCCTAAGAATGAAGCAGATTCAACCTTGTGGGATGAAATGCCACCTCCATGAGTGCAGAAAGCAACAGACAGACAAACAGATACTCAAGACCAAGGGTCCTGGCAGGAAGTCCAACAACACTAACAGACAAACGGATAAACCTATAGATGGGAGGAAGCTACTCAATAGGAATGATATTCTAAATGAGGACATTGCGACTTCGATAAGTAGCCTAGACAGAGACCGTGAACGGCAGGGAAACATCTCAACAGGAACCCAGCAGGAACTATCAAACACATTCACAACTAGTGTCAATGCAGAGGATTTTTACTGTAAGAGAGATGACTCCTCCCAAAGATTACCAAAACAGAAACCATCATCCCATTCCAAGCAGGACAGTCACAGTAAACTGTGGGTGCATATTCCCAGTGTTGATCACACAGAGGAGGTGTTACGGAGTGGAGAGTACGACCATGCTGACTCTGACAGCAGAGGAGACGGGGATGAGACGCCAAGAGGCCCCAAACCCAGACCACACCTTTTAGACTCTGGCCACAAGCCCCACATGTCAGACACCAGAAGAAGCCCCAGACTCAAACACCCCCACTCAGCCTCCAGCAGTGATAGATTGGACAGTGTGGGGGCAGTAGAATACCTGGATGACTTCAGCAGTCTAGACCCTACTGATGGTGACGGGTTCTCACCTTCAACTGACCTTCTCAGTAGCCCTGAACCTGTTTCAGGTAGGACTAGGAGGAGGAGCCCCGAGCCTGTTGGGCGTGGGAAGACTAGGGGGAGGAGCCCTGAGCCTGTTTCAGGTAGGAGGACTAGGGGGAGGAGCCCTGAGCCTGTTGGGGGTGGGAAGACTAGGGGGAGGAGCCCTGAGCCTGTTGGGGGTGAGAAGACTAGGGGGAGGAGCCCTGAGCCTGTTGGGGGTGGGACCAGGGACAAGAGGAGGAGCCGAGTGTCAGGTGACCATAACTCTGACGGCTCCAGTGTCTCAGAGAGAAGCCAGAGAAGAACAGTGGCTCCGCCTCTTCCAGTTCCTGTTAAAGCTGAGACGTCTCCCCAGCGCTCCCTGCTGAACACGCACGTCATCAGACCTCGTACCCAGGCCTCAGTCCTCAGCGTCTCCTCTGACAACAGTGTTGGAGACTCGCCTGCATCCATACACTCAGTCCGCTCTAGAACTCAGCTGGCAGCAAGACCTTGTAGTGGAGGAGTCATGAGGTCTGGTTCTGGGGCTAGAAGAACCTCAACCAACAGGCCTGGTGGCACTTGGTCTCAGGGAGCCAAGGGGTCTTTCTCTGAGAGTCTCAAAGCATCAGGCCAACTCAGTGACATCCATACTGGCTACATCCCCAAAGAACCCAAGGACAGAGCACCAGACAGAGGATACTCTGTAGACACCCACACTGACTCTATCCACACTAAGAACAGTAGGTCAGACAGGGGATACTCTGTAGACACCCACACTGACTCTATCCACACTAAGAACAGTAGGTCAGACAGGGGATACTCTGTAGACACCCACACTGACTCCATCCACACTAAGAACAGTAGGTCAGACAGGGGATACTCTGTAGACACCTGCATCTCTACTGACTACAACTCCTCACCTGAGTCCCACAAGGCTGAAGATATAGAAGAGGAGCTAACTGAGGAGGCAGGAGAGGAGCTAACTGAGGAGGCAGGAGAGGAGCTAACTGAGGAGGCAGGAGAGGAGCTAACTGAGGAGAGGAGCTAACTGAGGAGAGAGGAGAGGAGCTAACAGGAGGCAGGAGAGCTAGCTAACCGAGGAGGCAGGAGAGCTAGCTAACCGAGGAGGCAGGAGAGCTAGCTAACCGAGGAGGCAGGAGAGCTAGCTAAAGAAGCTATAGATGAACTGGGTTCTCTGGGGTTCAGTAATGAGTAGCAACATGTCTCTGAGCTGGTAGTTAACAAGCTCCATGGATACACCTTCTAGAAGACCCACATGAAGAATGTGCTTCCTAGGGACAAATGTATCAAGCATCTCAAGGTAGTGCTGCTGATCTAGGGTCAGATATTCCCTGTCCATATGATCCTACTTGTGATATTAAAGGCAAAACCAGTTCTCCTACTCTAATGCTGTGTTTACACACTAATTGGTATTTTCACCAATCAGATCAGTTCTGAAAATGATCTGATATGAAAAGATTCTAAGTGATTGGTCAAAAGACATATTAGTGGAAAAGATATCAGAATTGGGCTGCCTGTGTAAACACAGACCATGATGCTTGATACATATGGGCCCTGACATAGTCCACATCTGGTTTACTGATAGAGCAATGGTGTGGAGACAGACATTGTTAGTCATTCTGAATTTGGACGTGCGGGATACTTCCATTTTAATATCTCATTCTGTACGGCACTAGACTAAACTGAATGTAATGTTGTATCAATCATTCATAAATTCAAAGGGCTAATTGAATAATTTACTTCCATGTTAGACTATTGACTGTGTGAGCGGGCTTGGGAATTCCCTAATATGAATACGTTATCAAAAAGCAAGACTGTTTTAGTTTAAAATGTCTTTCCCAAGTTATTAAAATGCTTCTGTTGTTTTATCTATACATTCAATTGTGAAAATAATTTAAATGTGTTGATGAGTTACATACTACTTAAGTTGTGCATGAAAATGCCACTCAATATATGCAAGTCCACAAGGCTACTACACAATGCCAAAGGGAGCAGGTAGAGAGATATGTTGATGCCTACCCTCAGTCATGGATCTCCTGAATACTATGGCTTTGAATTGACATAGAGCAGCGGGGTTTCAACCTTTTCTCACCCCCTCCTAGGCAAACCGGCAACCCAGGAACCATTATATATTAACAAAAACAAATTGTCTTATTATCAAGTGAATGATTATAGAAGGCAGAAGTAATCAACATTTTAAAATGAATAGATTTGGTAGATAATTGTTCAGTATTTTGACCTCCACACGTTATAATTGGAAGAGGAAGGGTAAACTCTAACATAGCGTATTATATAGAAAGGTAACTCCAAGCCTAAGAGCAGCTGGTTAAACAAAGGTTAGCCATGTGTTGGCAAAAAATTAATGTCCAAGTCTTATCTTGGCGTGACATTTTGAGTAATGTGTAATTCTCAGACAAGGTGACTTTTATCAATATATTCACCTCAATTTATTGTCAAAATGGTGAAATGCTGATTAGAAACAGAGAAGACCTCAAGAAGACTACAAATCCCCGCAGAAAGCTCCTGTACATGTTCACCAGCGTGACCAGAGGCCGCCGTTACCCAATCCATGATGAATACATGTGCTGTATTGAAATTCATTTAATAAAGTGTTGAACATCTTCCATCCCCTTTCTCTGTCTTAGCTAGCCACTGACTACAATTTAGCTAGCTAGTTGTTTAGCTAGCTAGCTAATTATGTTGTACAGTATTACTTAGCCTAGACAATTGTTTGTACAGTATGTTGATTTTGGTGTCTATTTCAGAACTTAAGGCATTTCAAATCAAATCAAATTTTATTTGTCACATACACATGGTTAGCAGATGTTAATGCGAGTGTAGCGAAATGCTTGTGCTTCTAGTTCCAACAATGCAGTAATAACAAGTAATCTAACTAACAATTCCAAAACTACTGTCTTGTACACAGTGTAAGGGGATAAAGAATATGTACATAAGGATATATGAATGAGTGATGGTACAGAGCAGCATAGGCAAGATACAGTAGATGGTATCGAGTACAGTATGTACAAATGAGATGAGTATGTAAACAAAGTGGCTAGTGATACATGTATTACATAAGGATACCGTCGATGATATAGAGTACAGTATATACGTATGCTTATGAGATGAATAATGTAGGGTAAGTAACATTTATATAAGGTAGCATTGTTTAAAGTGGCTAGTGATATATTTACATCATTTCCCATCAATTCCCATTATTAAAGTGGCTGGAGTTGAGTCAGTGTCAGTGTGTTGGCAGCAGCCACTCAGTGTTAGTGGTGGCTGTTTAACAGTCTGATGGCCTTGAGATAGAAGCTGTTTTTCAGTCTCTCGGTCCCAGCTTTGATGCACCTGTACTGACCTCGCCTTCTGGATGATAGCGGGGTGAACAGGCAGTGGCTCGGGTGGTTGATGTCCTTGATGATCTTTATGGCCTTCCTGTGACATCGGGTGGTGTAGGTGTCCTGGAGGGCAGGTAGTTTGCCCCCGGTGATGCGCTGTGCGGACCTCACTACCCTCTGGAGAGCCTTACGGTTGAGGGCGGTGCAGTTGCCATACCAGGCGGTGATACAGCCCGCCAGGATGCTCTTGATTGTGCATCTGTAGAAGTTTGTGAGTGCTTTTGGTGACAAGCCGAATTTCTTCAGCCTCCTGAGGTTGAAGAGGCGCTGCTGCGCCTTCTTCACGATGCTGTCTGTGTGAGTGGACCAATTCAGTTTGTCTGTGATGTGTATGCCGAGGAACTTAAAACTTGCTACCCTCTCCACTACTGTTCCATCGATGTGGATAGGGGGGTGTTCCCTCTGCTGTTTCCTGAAGTCCACAATCATCTCCTTAGTTTTGTTGACGTTGAGTGTGAGGTTATTTTCCTGACACCACACTCCGAGGGCCCTCACCACCTCCCTGTAGGCCGTCTCGTCGTTGTTGGTAATCAAGCCTACCACTGTTGTGTCGTCCGCAAACTTGATGATTGAGTTGGAGGCGTGCGCGGCCACGCAGTCGTGGGTGAACAGGGAGTACAGGAGAGGGCTCAGAACGCACCCTTGTGGGGCCCCAGTGTTGAGGATCAGCGGGGAGGAGATGTTGTTGCCTACCCTCACCACCTGGGGGCGGCCCATCAGGAAGTCCAGTACCCAGTTGCACAGGGCGGGGTCGAGACCCAGGGTCTCGAGCTTGATGACGAGCTTGGAGGGTACTATGGTGTTGAATGCCGAGCTGTAGTCGATGAACAGCATTCTCACATAGGTATTCCTCTTGTCCAGATGGGTTAGGGCAGTGTGCAGTGTGGTTGAGATTGCATCGTCTGTGGACCTATTTGGGCGGTAAGCAAATTGGAGTGGGTCTAGGGTGTCAGGTAGGGTGGAGGTGATATGGTCCTTGACTAGTCTCTCAAAGCACTTCATGATGACGGATGTGAGTGCTACGGGGCGGTAGTCGTTTAGCTCAGTTGCCTTAGCTTTCTTGGGAACAGGAACAATGGTGGCCCTCTTGAAGCATGTGGGAACAGCAGACTGGTATAGGGATTGATTGAATATGTCCGTAAACACACCGGCCAGCTGGCCTGCGCATGCTCTGAGGGCGCGGCTGGGGATGCCGTCTGGGCCTGCAGCCGTGCGAGGGTTAACACGTTTAAATGTCTTACCTCGGCTGCAGTGAAGGAAAGACCGCATGTTTTCGTTGCAGGCCGTGTCAGTGGCACTGTATTGTCCTCAAAGCGGGCAAAAAAGTTATTTAGTCTGCCTGGGAGCAAGACATCCTGGTCCGTGACTGGGCTGGATTTCTTCCTGTAGTCCGTGATTGACTGTAGACCCTGCCACATGCCTCTTGTGTCTGAGCGGTTGAATTGAGATTCTACTTTGTCTCTGTACTGGCGCTTAGCTTGTTTGATAGCCTTGCGGAGGGAATAGCTGCACTGTTTGTATTCGGTCATGTTACCAGACACCTTGCCCTGATTAAAAGCAGTGGTTCGCGCTTTCAGTTTCACACGAATGCTGCCATCAATCCACGGTTTCTGGTTAGGGAATGTTTTAATCGTTGCTATGGGAACGACATCTTCAACGCACGTTCTAATGAACTCGCACACCGAATCAGCGTATTCGTCAATGTTGTTATCTGACGCAATACAAAACATCTCCCAGTCCACGTGATGGAAGCAGTCTTGGAGTGTGGAGTCAGCTTGGTCGGACCAGCGTTGGACAGACCTCAGCGTGGGAGCCTCGTTTTAGTTTCTGTCTGTAGGCAGGGATCAACAAAATGGAGTCGTGGTCAGCTTTTTTTTTTTCAAGGATGGGGAGAAGAACGCGAGAAGTCTGGCCATGTGGAGAAGAACGCGAGAAGTCTGGCCATGTGGAGAAGACCACGAGAAGTCTGGCCATTTGGAGAAGACCACGAGAAGTCTGGCCATGTGGAGAAGACCACGAGAAGTCTGGCCATGTGGAGAAGACCACGAGAAGTCTGGCCATGTGGAGAAGACCACGAGAAGTCTGGCCATGTGGAGAAGACCACGAGAAGTCTGGCCATGTGGAGAAGACCACGAGAAGTCTGGCCATGTGGAGAAGACCACGAGAAGTCTGGCCATGTGGAGAAGACCACGAGAAGTCTGGCCATGTGGAGAAGACCACGAGAAGTCTGGCCATGTGGAGAAGACCACGAGAAGTCTGGCCATGTGGAGAAGACCACGAGAAGTCTGGCCATGTGGAGAAGACCACGAGAAGTCTGGCCATGTGGAGAAGACCACGAGAAGTCTGGTCATGTGGAGAAGACCATGAGAAGTCTGGCCATGTGGAGAAGACCATGAGAAGTCTTACCATGTGGAGAAGACCACGAGAAGTCTGGCCATGTGGAGAAGACCACTAGAAGGCTGGCCATGTGGAGAAGGCCATGAGAAGTCTGGCCATGTGGAGAAGACTGAGAAGTCTAGCCATGTGGAGAAGACCACTAGAAATCTGGCCAGGTGGAGAAGACCACTAGAAGTCCGGCCATGTGGAGAAGTGCAGCTATAGTGAGGACAACTTAGCGGTTTGGTCAGGGCCAGCATGAGGGATAAAGCTTGTGTCTGTGAGTTTGAGCATCTTAGCAATACAATGTATTCTATACAGCTGTCAACAGTCAACAAGGAAAGAGACACTGAATCAATTATTGCTGCTACTGCTGCTGCTACTACTACTACTGCTGCTACTACTGCTGCTACTGCTACTACTGCTGCTACTACTACTACTACTGCTGCCACTACTACTACTACTACTTCTGCTGCTACTAATACTGCTGCTACTACTACTACTACTACTTCTGCTGCTACTAATACTGCTGCTACTACTACTACTACTACTAATACCGCTACTACTGCTACTACTGCTACTACTACTACTTCTACTAATACCGCTACTACTGCTACTACTACTTCTACTAATACTGCTACTACTGCTACTACTGCTACTTCTACTGCTGCTACTACTACTACTTCTACTAATACCGCTACTACTGCTACTACTACTACTGATACTGCTACTACTACTGCTACTACAACTACTGCTACTGCTGCTGCTTCTACTGCTGCTACTACTACTACTGCTGCTTCTACTGCTACTGCTACTACTACTTCTACTGCTACTGCTACCTCTACTACTGCTGCTGCTACTAATAATACAGCTACTACTGCTGCCTCTACTACTACTGCTGCTGCTACTACTACTGCTGCTGCCACTACTACTACTACTACAGCTACTACTACTACTGCTGCTGCCTCTACTACTACTACTACTGCTACAAATACTGATACTGCTACTTCTGCTGCTACTACTACTGCTGCTGCTGCTGCTTCTACTGCTACTACTACTGCTGCTACTACTACTACCTCTACTACTGATACTACTACTACTACTGCTGCTGCTACTAATACTGCTACTACTGCTGCTACTAATACAGCTACTACTGCTGCCTCTACTACTACTACTGCTGCTGCTACTACTACTACTACTGCTGCTACTGCTGCCTCTACTACTACTGCTGCCTCTACTACGCCTCTACTACTACTGCTGCCTCTACTACTACTACTGCTACTACTACTGTTACTACTACTGTTACTGCTGCTACTACTACTACTACTGCTACTACTGCTACTGCTGCTGCTACTACTACTGTTACTACTACTGTTGCTACTGCTGCTACTACTACTACTACTACTACTACTGCTACAAATACTGATACTGCTGCCTCTACTACTACTACTGCTGCTACTAATACTGCTACTTCTGCTGCTACTACTACTACTACTTCTACTAATACCGCTACTACTGCTACTACTGCTACTTATACTGCTACTACTGCTACAACTACTGCTGCTACTACTACTACTGCTGCTGCTGCTGCTTCTACTGCTACTACTACTACTGCTACTACTACTACTGCTGCTGCTTCTACTGCTGCTACTACTACTACTACTGCTGCTGCTTCTACTGCTACTACTACTACTGCTGCTTCTACTGCTGCTACTACTACTGCTACCACTACTACTGATACTACTACTACTGCTGCTTCTACTAATACTGCTACTACTGCTGCTACTAATACAGCTACTACTGCTGCCTCTACTACTACTACTACTGCTGCTGCTACTACTACTACTGCTGCTACTACTACTACTACTGTTGCTACTGCTGCTACTACTGCAGCTACTACTACTACTACTGCTGCTACAAATACTGATACTGCTGCTACTACTACTACTACTTCTACTAATACCGCTACTACTGGTACTACTGCTACTACTAATAGTGCTACTGCTGCTACTACTGCTACAACTACTGCTGCTACTTCTACTACTACTACTACTGCTTCTACTGCTACTACTGCTGCTGCTTCTACTGCTGCTACTACTACTGCTTCTACTGCTACTGCCTCTACTTATACTGCTACAACTACTGCTGCTACTTCTACTACTACTACTACTGCTGCTTCTACTGCTACTACTGCTGCTGCTTCTACTGCTGCTACTACTACTGCTTCTACTGCTACTGCCTCTACTACTACTACTACTGCTTCTACTGCTACTACTACTGCTGCTACTACTACTACTGATACTACTTCTACTAATACTGCTACTACTACTAATACAGCTACTACTGCTGCCTCTACTACTGCTGCTGCTACTACTACTTATACTGCTACTACTGCTACAACTACTGCTGCTACTTCTACTACTACTACTGCTTCTACTGCTACTACTACTGCTTCTACTACTGCTGCTGCTACTACTACTGCTTCTACTGCTACTACTACTGCTGCCACTGCTACTACTACTGCTGCCTCTACTTCTACTACTACTACTACTGCTTCTACTGCTACTACTACTGCTACTACTGCTGCTACTACTACTGATACTACTTCTACTAATACTAATACAGCTACTACTGCTGCCTCTACTACTACTGCTGCTGCTACTACTACTACTACTACTACTTATACTGCTACTACTGCTACAACTACTGCTGCTACTTCTACTACTACTACTGCTACTGCTACTACTACTGCTGCTGCTACTACTACTACTACTACTGCTGCCTCTACTACTCCTCTACTACTACTGCTGCCTCTACTACTGCTACTGCTACTACTACTGTTACTGTTGCTACTGCTGCTACTACTACTGTTACTAATACTGCTACTGATGCTGCCTCCTCTACTACTACTACTGCTACTACTACTACTGTTACTACTACTACTACTACTACTGCCTCTACTACTACTACTACCTCTACTACTACTACTGCAGCTGCTACTACTATTACTACCTCTACTACTACCTCTACTACTACTACTGCTGCCTCTACTACTACTGTTACTACTAACTACTACTGCTACTACTACTGCAGCTGCTACTACTACTATTACTACTGCTGCCTCTACTACTGCTACTACTACTACTACTGCTGCATCTACTACTACTACTGCCTCTACTACTACTGTTGCCTCTACTACTACTACTGCTACTACTACTGCTACTTCGAATCCCACCGTACCTTCTCTGTTGTGCAATCCGGTTTCCGAGCTGGTCACGGGTGCACCTCGGCCACGCTCAAGGTACTAAACGATATCATAACCGCCATCTATAAACTTCCGACTTCAACTGTACATATTACCTCAATTACCTTGACTAACCTGTGCACACATTGACTCTGTACCGGTGCCCCCTGTATATAGCCTCTGTTACGCACGCCTCTGAAGAGGGAATGCAACACCCTGCTACAACTAAACTCTCTGTGAAGTGAAAAAGGTATGGACTGTAGGTGCGAGTAAGGATGACACAGACAGAATGTGGTACCGTTTTACAAGGACTTTATTCCTGTACACGGTAATATGGGGAAAAGGGGCTGGACGGAACCAAAGCAAAGAAAGTAAATCTCAAAGCCCCCCCCCCTCTCCTATCTTACCTGCCTACCCACTACTTACCTAATTTAGCATCACCTGGTGCCCTAACCAAAATAGAGGGGGTGGTCCGTCCAGGTCTTACCTAGTGTACCTAGACAATGAATATACTACGGGTATATGTATGCCCGCGGGCCTCTTGCCTAAGCACTCCCAAGGTGCCTTCCCCTTTCCCCCTGGGAACAAATGAAACAGGATATTAAACAATTTCAAACTAACAAAGGACATCAAATAAGCTCCATCTGAGCAACAAACTCATAGAACATACCACTTCCCAGCAATGAACTCCCAGCACAATCAATCTCCAGCAAAAACAATCTCTCTATCACAAACAATCGCTCTGCAATGACCTCAGAGCAAATCTCTAGCAAAATCTCTCAGCAATCCCTACCTCCAAATCTCTCTCAGCAATCCCTACCTCCAAAATCTCTCTAGCAAAATCTCTCTCCGCAATCCCTACCTCCAAATCCCTCTATCACAAACAATCGCTTTGCAATGACCTCAGCAAAATCTCTCTAGCAAAATCTCTCTCAGCAATCCCTACCTCCAAAATCTCTCTAGCAAAATCTCTCTCAGCAATTCCTACCTCCAAATCTCTCTATTACAAACAACCGCTTTGCAATGACCTCCCAGCAAATCTCTAGCAAAATCTCTCAGCAATCCCTACCTCCAAATCTCTCTCAGCAATCCCTACCTCCAAAATCTCTCTAGCAAAATCTCTCTCAGCAATTCCTACCTCCAAATCTCTCTATTACAAACAACCGCTTTGCAATGACCTCCCAGCAAATCTCTAGCAAAATCTCTCTCCGCAATCCCTACCTCCAAATCCCTCTATCACAAACAATCGCTTTGCAATGACCTCAGCAAAATCTCTCTAGCAAAATCTCTCTCAGCAATCCCTACCTCCAAAATCTCTCTAGCAAAATCTCTCTCAGCAATTCCTACCTCCAAATCTCTCTATTACAAACAACCGCTTTGCAATGACCTCCCAGCAAATCTCTCTCAGTAATCCCTACCTACCAATCGCTCTCTCCTGAACAGAACACTGGCTTTTATACAGCTTTAGAAGGAATGTGTAACTGGAGACAGCTGTGTCTTGACGAGGGGGCGGGGTCAGCTCTCCAATTAGCCCTGGAGTCGACCAATCAGCTGCTTGAGGGATTTCAGGAATCCATTTCCTGAAATAAAACACATGCAAATACCCAAACTACAACACAAACTGGGGAACGTAACACGCCCACCACAAAAATTGCAAACCTAGTTTTGCAATAACAAAAGCCATCGCTTCCCCAGTTAGTAAACCCGTGATAAAGCGTCAGCAACCACATTCGCCGAGCCCTTCACATAAGCTATCTGTACATGATATCCTTGTACAATCAGAGCCCACCGCATAAGGCGGTTGACTCTGTACCGGTGCCCCCTGTATATAGCCTCCACATTGACTCTGTACCGGTGCCCCCTGTATATAGCCTCCACATTGACTCTGTACCGGTGCCCCCTGTATATAGCCTCCACATTGACTCTGTACCAGTGCCCCCTGTATATAGCCTCCACATTGACTCTGTACCAGTACCCCCTGTATATAGCCTCCACATTGACTCTGTACCAGTACCCCCTGTATATAGCCTCCACATTGACTCTGTACCGGTGCCCCCTGTATATAGCCTCCACATTGACTCTGTACCGGTGCCCCCTGTATATAGCCTCCACATTGACTCTGTACCGGTGCCCCCTGTATATAGCCTCCACATTGACTCTGTACCAGTGCCCCCTGTATATAGCCTCCACATTGACTCTGTACCGGTACCCTTGTATATAGCCTCCACATTGACTCTGTACCGGTACCCTTGTATATAGCCTCCACATTGACTCTGTACCGGTACCCTTGTATATAGCCTCCACACTGACTCTGTACCGGTACCCCCTGTATATAGTCTCCACATTGACTCTGTACCGGTACCCCCTGTATATAGCCTCCACATTGACTCTGTTCTGGTACCCCCTGTATATAGCCTCCACATTGACTCTGTACTGGTACCCCCTGTATATAGCCTCCACATTGACTCTGTACCGGTACCCCCTGTATATAGCCTCCACATTGACTCTGTACCGTTACCCCCTGTATATAGCCTCCACATTGACTCTGTACCGGTAGCCTCCACATTGACTCTGTACTGGTACCCCTGTATATAGCCTCCACGTTGACTCTGTACCGGTACCCCCTGTATATAGCCTTGTTACTGTTATTTTATTGTTGCTCCTTAATTATTTGTTATTTTTCTTATTTTATTTCATTTATTTATGTTTTACTTCAGTAAATATTTCAATACTTTTTTTCTTAAAACTGCATTGTTGGTAAGTAAGCATATGGTACCTGTGGTATCGGCACATGTGACAAATACATTGTGATTTGATTTGAAGTGTTTCTAAAATCCACAATGGATAAAATGTATGGTGAAAAAAGTATTGGAACCATTTCCTTGTTTGACTGCTAGGTTGTGTGGGTATTATGACACTTTCCACTGTGTGTCTCAAATCCCTGGCGCTTTTTCAAAGACGTTAGATACTCCAGTGAGTGTAATTGGTTCCAATAACCTTTTTATGTGAGTAAAGTACATGTCGGATAAAATAATGTCAATACAGGCCTAATGGAAACAGCAAATCTAACGGTAAACTTTCCAGATGTTGATAAAAAAAAAAAAACTAAATACGCTAGACATGATGGAATCATTTTGAGTGTATACAATTCATTATGCAAGAAATAGCGGTGGAATTTTATTTTATTTTTAAGAAACATCTTTATCCGCACATATTGATATACAGTGCCTTCAGAAAGTATTCACACTGCTTTACCTGGATTCAAATTTACACAGACCCCTTCCAATTAGTATTGATTGATTATTCTCTCTTCCCCCTTCTACTATTACCTTCCCGATGAATGTCAATAAGGGGATTCGATTAAACTGCCCCGGGTTGAACTGTGTTGTGTTATGGCCCATCACATGGGTGACCGGGCGAAATCAGTGGGGGAGGCGCGCCGGGTTCAAATCGAACGGTAATCTGTCAACAATGCAGCAGAAACCTACATCTCTTTTCCATAAAATATATGTTCGAATATTCAAAGTAGTTTTCATTGGGAAGGCAGATAAAGCGTTTTTATCAAAAGCAATTACTTTAGCATGTGAAAACACAGAATACTAATCATACTTGACCGTCGAACAGAACGTAGTACCTGGCTCACGCCCGGGAGGCAGCCCGGTTCCAAATCGAAAGAAAACATGCTAACCGGGTTCATTAATATAATCCCCTAGCTGAGTCCTGCCAATTCAATCTGCACATGTGCGGTTCCCATGTTTACGGATGTGAGGAGAAGCAGAGTAGTGAACAGTGAATACAGAACATTTCATCAGAAATGATCAAACACGTTTTCCTAACCGGACCTCCGGGTAAGTATAAAACACAACGCAGACAGCATGGCACGGGAAGTTGTTCAGAAACGCTGTGAAGTTGTGACTGCTGCTAACTAACGTTAGCTATAGACATGATGCCACCCAATACAATGTAACAGCAGTAGTTCAGCTAATACCTAAAACAATTTATAAGCTAACGCTTGAGTGTCTTGATTTCCAATGGAACGCTGCGTATGACCCGCAGCATTGTGCTGAGAGGCAGGTGCCTCTAGGTTGGACCTTTCAAACTGTATGCACACGGCTTGACAGAAATGGGAGAAGGTGAATGTTCTACTTTTGTTGCACACACATCCAGATGATGCTGCATACCATTTTGCACAAATAATTACTGTCAGGCCTTGATCACACCTACAGGGTATTTTGGGCAAAATGGTATGCGGGCACATCTCAAATGGTGTGTGTGCGCGCGCAACCTGGAGACGTGTGTTGGTCTGCAGTCAGTCAGTAGTGTTGTTCCAGGGTGTAGTGTGCTCCACACATACCACGCAAAAGCGCTGGTCCTGGGCGTTATTTTAAGTACCACGCAAGCTCGAGTATACGTTAATTAGTACACACTAGCTCTAGTAATTTTGTTGTTGTTTACATTTTAACTACCAGCAACGTGGGCATGTCTCATTGCCAACATAATAATAATAATACTATGAAACTGGGCTCCAATGGCGGATGCAATTCATTAGTTTTTATCAGGAAAAAAAAAGCATTGTTAAAAATGTAATGTGTCCAGCTTAGAGAAGGTATCTGCTGGAGTCAGACTCTATTGGAGATACTTGATATAAGAGGCGAAGCAAGAGGTTGGGCTCCACCCACAATCTGTCCACAAAAATAAGCCCACAAAGTGAGGAATTTGTGTGTGGAGGTGAATGAGTGCCAAACAAGTTGAATTGCTAATTTGATACGTGAGGCTTATTTGATCGAATATACGTTAAGTGAACGCTCATGGCATTTTGGCAACTTAAAAAACAATATATAATTATATCAGAGTTGTGCCTGTTGTCGTAGAAATAGAGGACTCGTCATGGATATAACCGGTTTTAGCATGGACATTGCCATTGAGGGCTTCCACCAATTGAAAGTAGTACACTGGATGGGGATTCCTAGGAGTTGGGAGCAATCAGCCAATGAAGAAGAAAATGTACTACTTTAAAATGGAGATTCAATGGTGCTGCCCATGCTGTCACAGATGCTACAATGGCACAGATACAAAGATTAGTCCTCTATCTATCTCTATGGTCTGTTCAAATGTGTTGCTGCCCTCTCATTGACTAGAATTGTCCTACCTGATCTCCCCTCCGTACCCCTGCCTTCCATCTTTGAGGACATGTATTTCCATTAGTGGTCAATCGAGTCTTGTCAATGTAATAGACAATCGTTGGATAAAATGACAAGGTGCCTAACTACGGTCTTTTTTTCTGTCCACAGAGCTGAACACTGGGCTGTCAAGCTCACGCCTATTTCTCTTTGGATTGGTGGATACATCTCATTATTTTAATACTTTTTGTTGAATATTCGTTGATATTACAATTGTACTCAATGACAAGTGAGATGCTAGCCTAATGAATATTCATAGACGTCTCGGATTTCAACAGGGACAACTGATATAAAGTGTTTTTTCTCAAAGTTGCCGGGATGTCACGTGCGTCAACTTATATCCGTGTCCTACACTCGAAAGAACCTCAGCATTACGCAACTTCTATTAGATCAAATGAGCCTCAAGTATTGAAATAGCTATTAATTTTCAATTTGACAACATTTGACACTCATTGCCCCCCATACAAACCCCCCTCACTTGCTTAATAATTAATGATCTGCTTTAAATGGACATATTTTGGTGGAAGTAAACCCTCTCGCTTCGCCTCTTCCCCTCTGGTGTATCCCAGTTTCCACTGGTTAGGGTTAGGGTTAGATTCCAAAGCCACAAAGTCAAAATTAGCTACACAAGTTTGCATTCTCATCTTAATTTAATAATAGGGTTAGGCATAAGGTTAGCAGTGTGGTTAGGTTTAGAATCCCATTTTAAGAATATAATTTTTCAGAAATGGGAGGGTTTTAGCCACAATTATGACTTTGTGGTTGTGTTAACTACAGAGACAACGTGTATCCCAGGCAGATCCTGAGTATTCTGATTTCCTCCGTAAAGTGAATGGTGTGACCTTCGCCAAATACTAACATAAAACAACTCGATTCATGAGTCAGTACTTTACATTATGATCAAATATTGCATTTCTGTTGATAGTCATGGTTTGAAGGCCCCAACAAGACAAAACTACTTCATTTTGGATTTGACACGACCCTCTTCCATTGTGAAGGTGTGGGTAAGACCACCCTGGTCCAGAAGGCCTGTGACGTAATAGTGTCTTCAGGTGTGTCTGTGGAGGGCTTCTACACCCAGGAGGTCAGGGAGGGGAGGCGCAGGGTCGGTTTCGACGTTGTCACTGTGACCGGACAGAGAGGAAACTTGTCCAGAGTCAGGTAGGTTTCAGTCACGTTACATAATCAACCAAAATGGTCTACCTATTTCTGTAAGGACCGGTTCCCCAGACACAGATTAAGCCAAGTTCAGAACTTAAAAAACATTTTCAATGAACATTCTCTATTGTTACTTTTCAAATCAAATCAAGCTTTATTGGCCATGTTCGCCGAATACAACAAGTGTTAGACTTTACTGTGAAATGCTGACTGACAAGCCCTTAACCAACAGTGCAGTTCAAGAAGAAGAAAATATTTACCAAGTAGACTAAAATAAAAAGTAACACAATAAGAATAACAATAACGAGGCTTTATACAGGGGGTACCGGTACAGAGTCAATGTGGAGGCTATATACAGGGGGTACCAGTACAGAGTCAATGTGGAGGTTATATACAGGGGGTACCGGTACAGAGTCAATGTGGAGGCTATATACAGGGGGTACTGGTACAGAGTCAATGTGGAGGTTATATACAGGGGGTACTGGTACAGAGTCAATGTGGAGGCTATATACAGGGTGTACCGGTACAGAGTCAATGTGGAGGCTATATACAGGGATACCAGAACAGAGTCAATGTGGAGGCTATATACAGGGATACCAGAACAGAGTCAATGTGGAGGCTATATACAGGGGGTACCGGTACAGAGTCAATGTGGAGGCTATATACAGGGGGTACCGGTACAGAGTCAATGTGGAGGCTATATACAGGGGGTACCGGTACAGAGTCAATGTGGAGGCTATATACAGGGATACCAGAACAGAGTCAATGTGTAGGCTATATACAGGGGGTACCAGAACAGAGTCAATGTGGAGGCTATATACAGGGGGTACCAGAACAGAGTCAATGTGGAGGCTATATACAGGGGGTACCGGTACAGAGTCAATGTGGAGGCTATATACAGGGGGTACCAGAACAGAGTCAATGTGGAGGCTATATACAGGGGGTACCAGTACAGAGTCAATGTGGAGGCTATATACAGGGTGTACCGGTACAGAGTCAATGTGGAGGCTATATACAGGGGGTACCAGTACAGAGTCAATGTGGAGGCTATATACAGGGATACCAGAACAGAGTCAATGTGGAGGCTATATACAGGGGGTACCGGTACAGAGTCAATGTGGAGGCTATATACAGGGGGTACCGGTACAGAGTCAATGTGGAGGCTATATACAGGGGGTACCGGTACAGAGTCAATGTGGAGGCTATATACAGGGATACCAGAACAGAGTCAATGTGTAGGCTATATACAGGGGGTACCAGAACAGAGTCAATGTGGAGGCTATATACAGGGGGTACCAGAACAGAGTCAATGTGGAGGCTATATACAGGGGGTACCGGTACAGAGTCAATGTGGAGGCTATATACAGGGGGTACCAGAACAGAGTCAATGTGGAGGCTATATACAGGGGGTACCAGTACAGAGTCAATGTGGAGGCTATATACAGGGTGTACCGGTACAGAGTCAATGTGGAGGCTATATACAGGGGGTACCAGTACAGAGTCAATGTGGAGGCTATATACAGGGATACCAGAACAGAGTCAATGTGGAGGCTATATACAGGGTGTACCGGTACAGAGTCAATGTGGAGGCTATATACAGGGGTACCAGTACAGAGTCAATGTGGAGGCTATATACATGGGGTACCAGAACAGAGTCAATGTGGAGGCTATATACAGGGATACCAGAACAGAGTCAATGTGGAGGCTATATACAGGGTGTACCGGTACAGAGTCAATGTGGAGGCTATATACAGGGGTACCAGTACAGAGTCAATGTGGAGGCTATATACAGGGTGTACCGGTACAGAGTCAATGTGGAGGCTATATACAGGGTGTACCGGTACAGAGTCAATGTGGAGGCTATATACAGGGGGTACTGGTACTGAGTCAATGTGGAGGCTATTTCCAGGGAGGTACTGGCACAGAGTCAATGTGGAGGCTATATATACAGGGAGGTACCGGTACAGAGTCAATGTGGAGGCTATATACAGGGAGGTACCGGTACTGAGTCAATGTGGAGGCTATTTCCAGGGAGGTACCGGTACTGAGTCAATGTGGAGGCTATATACAGGGTGTACCGGTACAGAGTCAATGTGGAGGCTATATACAGGGTGTACCGGTACAGAGTCAATGTGGAGGCTATATACAGGGTATTACGGTACAGAGTCAATGTGGAGGCTATATACAGGGTATTACGGTACAGAGTCAATGTGGAGGCTATATACAGGGTGTTACGGTACAGAGTCAATGTGGAGGCTATATACAGGGTGTACCGGTACAGAGTCAATGTGGAGGCTATATACAGGGTGTACCGGTACAGAGTCAATGTGGAGGCTATATACAGGGGGTACCGGTACTGAGTCAGTGTGCGGGGGTACAGGCTAGTTGAGGTAATCTGTACATGTAGGTGGGGGCGAAGTGACTATGCATAGGTAACAAACAAACTAACAGTAGCAGCAGTGTTCAAGAGGGGGGAGGGTCAATGTACATTTTCTGGTGGCGATTTTCAGTCCAGGGCTTAATCTGTGTCTGGGAAACAGTCCCCTATGTGTTAATGTGTTTTCTCTGCTGTCTTTGTTCTGTTCAGAGAGAAGTCTGTAGCTTCACATGGAGGGAGGGAGTACACTGTAGGACAGTATGTAGTGGATGTACCTTCGTTTGAGAACCTGGCTCTACCTCTCTTCAGAAACGTATGTTATTATTGCACTTTTTAACTAAGCAGTGATTTTCCTCCTATGCCAGGGTCGTGAGCAGTGATTTTCCTCCAATGTCAGGGTCGTGAGCAGTGATTTTCCTCCTATGTCAGGGTCGTGAGCTGTGATTTTCCTCCTATGTCAGGGTCGTGAGCAGTGATTTTCCTCCTATGTCAGGGTTGTGAGCAGTGATTTTCCTCCTATGTCAGGGTCGTGAGCAGTGATTTTCCTCCTATGTCAGGGTCGTGAGCAGTGATTTTCCTCCTATGTCAGGGTCGTGAGCAGTGATTTTCCTCCTATGTCAGGGTCGTGAGCAGTGATTTTCCTCCTATGTCAGGGTCGTGAGCAGTGATTTTCCTCCTATGTCAGGGTCGTGAGCAGTGATTTTCCTCCTATGTCAGGGTTGTGAGCAGTGATTTTCCTCATTCAGCACCAGTCGAGAGTTTGGACACCTACTCATTCCAGGGTTTTTCTTTATTTTCAACATTGTAGAATAATGGTGAAGACATCAAAACTATGACATAACACATATGGAATCATGTAGTAACCAACAGTGTTAAACAAATCAAATATATTTTACATTCTTCAAAGTAGCCACCATTTGCCTTGATGACAGCTTTGCACTCTTGACATTCTCTGGTAGTAGAGTAGAGTAGGCCCACATCAGCTCTAGTAGTAGAGTAGAGTAGGCCCACAGCAGCTCTAGTAGTAGAGTAGAGTAGGCCCACAGCAGCTCTAGTAGTAGAGTAGAGTAGGCCCACAGCAGCCCTGGTAGTAGAGTAGACTAGGCCCACAGCAGCCCTGGTAGTAAAGTAGAGTAGACCCACAGCAGCTCTGGGAGTAGAGTAGGCCCACAGCAGCTCTGGGAGTAGAGTAGAGTAGGCCCACAGCAGCTCTAGTAGTAGAGTAGAGTAGGCCCACAGCAGCTCTGGGAGTAGAGTAGAGTAGGCCCACAGCAGCTCTAGTAGTAGAGTAGAGTAGGCCCACAGCAGCTCTGGGAGTAGAGTAGAGTAGGCCCACAGCAGCTCTAGTAGTAGAGTAGAGTAGGCCCACAGCAGCTCTAGTAGTAGAGTAGATTAGGCCCACAGCAGCCCTGGTAGTAGAGTAGGCCCACAGCAGCTCTGGGAGTAGAGTAGAGTAGGCCCACAGCAGCTCTAGTAGTAGAGTAGAGTAGGCCCACAGCAGCTCTGGGAGTAGAGTAGATTAGGCCCACAGCAGCCCTGGTAGTAGAGTAGATTAGGCCCACAGCAGCCCTGGTAGTAGAGTAGAGTAGGCCCACAGCAGCTCTAGTAGTAGAGTAGATTAGGCCCACAGCAGCTCTAGTAGTAGAGTAGAGTATGCCCACAGCAGCTCTAGTAGTAGAGTAGAGTAGGCCCACAGCAGCTCTGGGAGTAGAGTAGAGTAGAGTAGGCCCACAGCAGCTCTAGTAGTAGAGTAGAGTAGGCCCACAGCAGCTCTAGTATATCAACCATATAGTTGTTGTTTTTTGTGGTGAGTGATGTTGTCTATAACCTCACTCTCTTTCTCTGTGTTTTAGCTTGACTCTTCATGCAGTAGCAATCATCAGGTGTTTATCATTGATGAGGTTGGTAAAATGGAGCTGTTCAGCCAGGCGTTCATCAGGTCAGTCAGACAGGCCCTGGACTCTCCAGTCTTCTCTGTCCTGGGGACTATACCCCTCCCTTCAGGAAAACCACTGGGTTTCGTGGAGGAGATACGGACCAGGACGGACGTCACTGTCTTCACTGTGAGTACATTCACACGCATGCGTACACACACACACACACACACACACACACACACACACACACACACACACACACACACACACACACACACACACAAATAATCCCACTCTCTGTATTTATCTAATCTTACCTGCCTCATTGTAGGGATGTCAAATGTTTCTGTTCTGAAAGGCCGCGGAGTCTGCAATTGGTCTCAGACCCTATGGAGTCTGGTTAAATTGGTCTATGACCCTATGGAGTCTGGTTAAATTGGTCTATGACCCTATGGAGTCTGGTTAAATTGGTCTATGACCCTATGGAGTCTGGTTAAATTGGTCTATGACCCTATGGAGTCTGGTTAAATTGGTCTATGACCCTATGGAGTCTGGTTAAATTGGTCTATGACCCTATGGAGTCTGGTTAAATTGGTCTATGACCCTATGGAGTCTGGTTAAATTGGTCTATGACCCTATGGAGTCTGGTTAAATTGTTCTATGACCCTATGGAGTCTGGTTAAATCGGTCTATGACCCTATGGAGTCTGGTTAAATTGGTCTATGACCCTATGGAGTCTGGTTAAATTGGTCTATGACCCTATGGAGTCTGGTTAAATTGGTCTATGACCCTATGGAGTCTGGTTAAATTGTTCTATGACCCTATGGAATCTGGTTAAATTGGTCTATGACCCTATGGAGTCTGGTTAAATTGGTCTATGACCCTATGGAGTCTGGTTAAATTGGTCTATGACCCTATGGAGTCTGGTTAAATTGGTCTATGACCCTATGGAGTCTGGTTAAATTGGTCTATGACCCTATGGAGTCTGGTTAAATTGGTCTATGACCCTATGGAGTCTGGTTAAATTGGTCTATGACCCTATGGAGTCTGGTTAAATTGGTCTATGACCCTATGGAGTCTGGTTAAATTGGTCTATGACCCTATGGAGTCTGGTTAAATTGGTCTATGACCCTATGGAGTCTGGTTAAATTGGTCTATGACCCTATGGAGTCTGGTTAAATTGGTCTATGACCCTATGGAGTCTGGTTAAATTGGTCTATGACCCTATGGAGTCTGGTTAAATTGGTCTATGACCCTATGGAGTCTGGTTAAATTGGTCTATGACCCTATGGAGTCTGGTTAAATTGTTCTATGACCCTATGGAGTCTGGTTAAATTGGTCTATGACCCTATGGAGTCTGGTTAAATTGGTCTATGACCCTATGGAGTCTGGTTAAATTGGTCTATGACCCTATGGAGTCTGGTTAAATTGGTCTATGACCCTATGGAGTCTGGTTAAATTGGTCTATGACCCTATGGAGTCTGGTTAAATTGTTCTATGACCCTATGGAGTCTGGTTAAATTGGTCTATGACCCTATGGAGTCTGGTTAAATTGTTCTCAAAATATATAATACAATGCCTTTCAAAAGTATTCACCCCCTTGGCGTTTTTAGTATTTTGTTGCATTACAACCTGTAATTTAAATAGATTTTTATTTGGATTTCATGTAATGGACAGACACAAAATAGTCCAGATTGGTGAAGCGAAAAAAAATCTAATCTAAAAAGTAAAAAATGGAAAAGTGGCCGTGCATATGTTTTCACCCCCTCTGCTATGAAGCCCCTAAATAAGATCTGGTGCAACCAATTCCCTTCAGAAGTCACATAATTAGTTGAAGTCCACCTGTGTGCAATCTAATTGTCACATGATCTCAGTGTATATACACACACCTGTTCTGAAAGGCCGCGGAGTCTGCAACACATCTAAGCAAGGGGCACCACCAGGCAAGCGGCACTATGAAGACCAAGGAGCTCTCCAAACAGGTCAGGGACAAAGCTGTGGAGAAGTACAGATCAGGGTTGGGTTATAAAATAATATCCCAAACTCATGGACCAGGCAAGGAGGGCATTAATCAGAGAGGCAACAAAGAGACCAAAGATAACCCTGAAGGAGCTGCAAAGCTCCACAGCGGAGATTGGAGTATCTGTCCATAGGACCACTTTAAGCCGTACACTGTTTGGTGTTCGCCAAACGTTTGGTGTCTGCTGCAAACCCAACACCTCACAACACCCCAAGAACACCATCCCCACAGTGACGCGTGGTGACAGCATCATGCTGTGGGGATGTTTTTCATCGGCAGGGACTGGGAAACTGGTCAGAATTGAAGGAATGATGAATGGAGCTAAATACAAGGAAATTCTTGAGGGAAACCTGTTTCAGTCTTCCAGAGATTTGAGACTGGGAAGGAGGTTCACCTTCCAGCAGGACAATGACTCGAAGCATACTGCTAAAGCAACACTTGAGTGGTTTAAGGGTAAACATTTAAATGTCTTAGAATGACCTAGTCAAAACCAAGACCTCAATCCAATTGAGAATCTGTGGTATGACTTAAAGATTGCTATACACCAGCGGAACCCATCCAACCTGAAGGAGCTGGAGCAGTTTTGCCTTGAAGAATGGGCAAAAATCCCAGTGGCTAGATGTGCCAAGCTTATAGAGACATACCCCAAGAGACTTGCAGCTGTAATTGCTGCAAAAGGTGGCTCTACAAAGTATTGACTTTGGGGGGGTGAATATTTCATGCTTGTTTCACAATAAAACATATTTTGCATCTTCAAAGGGGTAGGCATGTTGTGTAAATCAAATGATGCAAACCCCCAAAAAATCTATTTTAATTCCAGGCACCAAAATAGGAAAAATGCCAATGAATACTTTTGCAAGCCACATGTATGTATGTATGTATGTATGTATGTATGTATGTATGTATGTACGTACTCACTCACTCACTCACTCACTCACTCACTCACTCACTCACTCACTCACTCACTCACTCACTCACTCACTCACCCACCCACTACCGGTCAAAAGAATGTATAGCATGACTGATACCATTATCCTTTACAGTATAGCATGGTGGATATCATTATCCTTTTACCATGTAGAATATATAGCATGGTGGATACTATTATCCTTTACAGTATAGCATGGTGGATACCATTATCTTTTACAGTATAGCATGGTGGATACCATTATCCTTTACAGTATAGCATGGTGGATACCATTATCCTTTACAGTATAGCATGGTGGATACCATTATCCTTTACAGTATAGCATGGTGGATACCATTATCCTTTACAGTATAGCATGGTGGATACCATTATCCTTTACAGTATAGCATGGTGAATACCATTATCCTTTTACCATGTAGAATATATAGCATGGTGGATACCATTATCCTTTTACCATGTAGAATATATAGCATGGTGGATACTATTATCCTTTACAGTATAGCATGGTGGATACCATTATCCTTTACAGTATAGCATGGTGGATACCATTATCCTTTACAGTATAGCATGGTGGATACCATTATCCTTTACAGTATAGCATGGTGGATACCATTATCCTTTACAGTATAGCATGGTGGATACCATTATCCTTTACAGTATAGCATGGTGGATACCATTATCCTTTACAGTATAGCATGGTGGATACCATTATCCTTTTACCATGTAGAATGTATAGCATGACTGATACCATTATCATTTACAGTATAGCATGGTGGATACCATTATCCTTTACAGTATAGCATGGTGGATACCATTATCCTTTACAGTATAGTATGGTGGATACCATTATCCTTTACAGTATAGCATGGTGGATACCATTATCCTTTACAGTATAGCATGGTGGATACCATTATCCTTTACAGTATAGCATGGTGGATACCATTATCCTTTTACCATGTAGAATGTATAGCATGACTGATACCATTATCATTTACAGTATAGCATGGTGGATACTATTATCCTTTACAGTATAGCATGGTGGATACCATTATCCTTTACAGTATAGCATGGTGGATACCATTATCCTTTACAGTATAGCATGGTGGATACCATTATCCTTTTACCATGTAGAATGTATAGCATGACTGATACCATTATCATTTACAGTATAGCATGGTGGATACCATTATCCTTTACAGTATAGCATGGTGGATACTATTATCCTTTACAGTATAGCATGGTGGATACTATTATCCTTTACAGTATAGCATGGTGGATACCATTATCCTTTACAGTATAGCATGGTGGATACCATTATCCTTTACAGTATAGCATGGTGGATACCATTATCCTTTACAGTATAGCATGGTGGATACCATTATCCTTTTACCATGTAGAATGTATAGCATGACTGATACCATTATCCTTTACAGTATAGCATGGTGGATACCATTATCCTTTACAGTATAGCATGGTGGATACCATTATCCTTTACAGTATAGCATGGTGGATACCATTATCCTTTACAGTATAGCATGGTGGATACCATTATCCTTTACAGTATAGCATGGTGGATACCATTATCCTTTACAGTATAGCATGGTGGATACCATTATCCTTTACAATATAGCATGGTGGATACCATTATCCTTTACAGTATAGCATGGTGGATACCATTATCCTTTACAGTATAGCATGGTGGATACTATTATCCTTTACAGTATAGCATGGTGGATACCATTATCCTTTACAGTATAGCATGGTGGATACCATTATCCTTTACAGTATAGCATGGTGGATACCATTATCCTTCACAGTATAGCATGGTTGATACCATTATCCTTTACAGTATAGCATGGTGTATACCATTATCCTTTACAGTATAGCATGGTGGATACCATTATCCTTTACAGTATAGCATGGTGGATACCATTATCCTTTACAGTATAGCATGGTGGATACCATTATCCTTTACAGTATAGCATGGTGGATACCATTATCCTTTACAGTATAGCATGGTGGATACCATTATCCTTTTACCATGTAGAATGTATAGCATGACTGATACCATTATCATTTACAGTATAGCATGGTGGATACCATTATCCTTTACAGTATAGCATGGTGGATACTATTATCCTTTACAGTATAGCATGGTGGATACTATTATCCTTTACAGTATAGCATGGTGGATACCATTATCCTTTACAGTATAGCATGGTGGATACCATTATCCTTTACAGTATAGCATGGTGGATACCATTATCCTTTACAGTATAGCATGGTGGATACCATTATCCTTTTACCATGTAGAATGCATAGCATGACTGATACCATTATCATTTACAGTATAGCATGGTGGATACCATGATCCTTTACAGTATAGCATGGTGGATACCATTATCCTTTTACCATGTAGAATGTATAGCATGACTGATACCATTATCCTTTACAGTATAGCATGGTGGATACCATTATCCTTTACAGTATAGCATGGTGGATACCATTATCCTTTACAGTATAGCATGGTTGATACTATTATCCTTTACAGTATAGCATGGTGGATACCATTATCCTTTACAGTATAGCATGGTGGATACCATTATCCTTTACAGTATAGCATGGTGGATACCATTATCCTTTACAGTATAGCATGGTGGATACCATTATCCTTTACAGTATAGCATGGTGGATACCATTATCCTTTACAGTATAGCATGGTGGATACCATTATCCTTTTACAATGTAGAATATATAGCATGGTGGATACCATTATCCTTTTACCATGTAGAATATATAGCATGGTGGATACTATTATCCTTTACAGTATAGCATGGTGGATACCATTATCCTTTTACCATGTAGAATATATAGCATGGTGGATACCATTATCCTTTTACCATGTAGAATATATAGCATGGTGGATACTATTATCCTTTACAGTATAGCATGGTGGATACCATTATCCTTTTACCATGTAGAATATATAGCATGGTGGATACCATTATCCTTTACAGTATAGCATGGTGGATACCATTATCCTTTACAGTATAGCATGGTGGATACCATTATCCTTTACAGTATAGCATGGTGGATACCATTATCCTTTACAGTATAGCATGGTGGATACTATTATCCTTTACAGTATAGCATGGTGGATACCATTATCCTTTACAGTATAGCATGGTGGATACCATTATCCTTTACAGTATAGCATGGTGGATACCATTATCCTTTACAGTATAGCATGGTGGATACCATTATCCTTTACAGTATAGCATGGTGGATACCATTATCATTTACAGTATAGCATTGTGGATATCATTATCCTTTACAGAAAAGCATGGTGGGGATTAAACATGAAATCATGCGTGACTAAACCAGATCCATCCATCAGGATCAATATTAGTGATATTAACTGTTAGATCTGGTTCCATCCATCAGGATCAATATTAGTGACATTAACAGTGTTATCTGGTTCCTTCCATCAGGATCAATATTAGTGATATTAACAGTGTTATCAGGATCAATATTAGTGATATTAACTGTTAGATCTGGTTCCATCCATCAGGATCAATATTAGTGACATTAACAGTGTTATCTGGTTCCATCCATCAGGATCAATATTAGTGATATTAACAGTGTTATCTGGTTCCATCCATCAGGATCAATATTAGTGACATTAACAGTGTTATCTGGTTCCATCCATCAGGAACACTATGCTCTTGCTGCTATGGTATCTCTTAAACATCTTTGGTTGTGTGTTTCTCTCCCTATCCCCCCCCCCCACCCCCCGGCTTTCCCTCCTCTCTCTCAGGTCTCCAAGGAGAACAGAGATGTTATATTACCAGAGGTTGTGTCAGCTCTAAAGGACTGTCTCAAACAAAGTGCTAAGTAGGTGGAAGTTATCCAAGGTCAGTGGAACATCATGGAGGGCATTCAGAAACACAGCAGCACTCTGAACTAGACCCTGATGAAGAAGACCGACCCTGATGAACAAGACCGACCCTGATGAACAAGACCGACCCTGATGAACAAGACCGACCCTGATGAACAAGACCGTCCCTGATGGATGGATGTTGGCCAGCACTCTGTACTAGACCGACCCTGATGAACGAGACCGACCCTGAAGAACGAGACCGACCCTGAAGAACGAGACCGACCCTGAAGAACGAGACCGACCCTGAAGAACGAGACCGACCCTGACGAACGAGACCGACCCTGAAGAACGAGACCGACACTGAAGAACGAGACCGACACTGAATAACTAGACCGACCCTGATTGGTGGAAGTTGGCCAGCACTCTGTACTAGACCGACCCTGATGAACAAGACTCTCCCTGAAGAACTCGACCAACCCTGATTGGTGGATGTTGGCCAGCACTCTGAACCAGACCGACCCTGATTGGTGGAAGTTGGCCAGCACTCTGTACTAGACCGACCCTGATTGGTGGATGTTGGCCTGCACTCTGTACTAGACTGACCCTGATGAACTAGACTGACCCTGATGGATGGATGTTGGCCAGCACTCTGTACTAGACCGACTCTGATTGATGGATGTTGGCCAGCACTCTGTACTAGACCGACCCTGATGGGTGGATGTTGGCCAACACTCTGTACTAGACTGACCCTGATGGATGGATGTTGGCCAGCACTCTGTACTACACCGACTCTGATTGATGGATGTTGGCCAGCACTCTGTACTAGACCGACCCTGATGGGTGGATTTTGGCCAATACTCTGTAATAGACCATGGCCACCTAACCATCCCCAGCTTACAATTGGCTCATTCATCCCCCTCCTCTCCCCTGTAACTATTCCCCAGGTCATTGCTGTAAATGAGAATGTTTTCTCAGTCAACTTACCTGGTAAAATAACAAAAAAATCAATAAAAATGTAATAAAACAATGATTTAATTATTTCTGAAAACTGCCACATTCAGTTCTTCAACCAATGATAATGTTGGAAGATTAGTGATAAATATAATTATAATATGGAGAATAGTGTACAATAATAGACTATATCCTGGTCAATTGCCTGCACCAACCGTGGAACTGTGTGATTACATCGCCATGTGTTAGGGCTTGGTCTGCTCTCCTCTCCAGCTATTAGCATGTCTTTCTTAATATTGTGAACTTTACTAATGATCTTCATAACAACCACACGGCCGTGACGTCGTTTACAAAGAAAGCAAATGAAGGTAAACCAAACAGTGAAATGACTGGAATGATAATGTGGACTATACCAACTGAAGGGAACTAACTCTCTGTCTCGCTCACTCCCCCAATCTCTCTCACCTGTTTCCCCCACCCCTCCTCCCTCTGTCTCGCTCACTCCCCCAATCTCTCTCACCTGTTCTCCCCCCCCCTCCTCCCTCTGTCTCGCACCTCCTCCTCTCTCCCTCTCCCCGTCTCTCTCCGATCGCTCTCCTTTTCTCTCCCTCATCCCGCTGCCTGTCTCTCGCTGTTCCACACTCTCTCTATCCCCTCTGTCTCTCTCTCCCCCTCTGTCTCTCTCTCTCTCCCTCTCTCTAGAAGATAACTATGACTCCCTGAGACAGAAACTGTGTGGTAGATCCAGGGAGAACAGCCCTTCCTCCTTGCACTCCTCCATCTCTCCTTTCTCCCTCCACAACTCGTCCTCCATCCCTCCATTCTCCCTCCACTCCCCTGTCTCTCCTCCTTTCTCCTCTGTCTATAGAGGTGGTCAGGACTGGCTCAGTCAAGTGAACAAGTGTCACTCATTTACCTCAGGTAAGTAACACATCACAGACACTAATGCAAGTTCCCCTAACCTCACTAATACCTGCCACCTAATACCTGACCACCCCACTATCACTACCCACCTAGTTTAACACACTGACCACCCCACTATCACTACCCACCTAGTTTAACACACTGACCACCCCACTATCACTACACTGACCACCCCACTATCACTACCCACCTAGTTTAACACACTGACCACCCCACTATCACTACCCACCTAGTTTAACACACTGACCACCCCACTATCACTACACTGACCACCCCACTATCACTACCCACCTAGTTTAACACACTGACCACCTCACTATCACTACACTGACCACCCCACTATTACTACCCACCTAGTTTAACACACTGACCACCCCACTATCACTACCCACCTAGTTTAACACACTGACCACCCCACTATCACTACCCACCCAGTTTAACACACTGACCACCCCACTATCACTACCCACCTAGTTTAACACACTGACCACCCCACTATCACTACCCACCTAGTTTAACACACTGACCACCCCACTATCACTACACTGACCACCCCACTATCACTACCCACCTAGTTTAACACACTGACCACCCCACTATAACTACACTGACCACCCCACTATCACTACCCACCTAGTTTAACACACTGACCACTCCACTATCACTAGCCACCTAGTTTAATACACTGACCACCCCACTATCCTCACAAGGTGAAGGCAATATGTACATTGTTAAGTCATGCCAATAAAGTAATTTGAATTGAATTGAAATGTACTGAAAACGGGTATGAATCATTTCGACCTTTGTGCGAAAAAGACGACTAAGGTTTTTAAACAAAATCTCTTTATCTGAGCAGTTGTATTAGTATAAAAAAGTATAATTTCCCTTTTTTTAGCATAGCATAGCAATCTAGCTCAGTATTTTAATTGTTTTATGCAGTCATTATTGCTCATCTTTATCAAGGGTGTCAATCATTTATCAAGGGTGTCAATCATTTATCAAGGGTGTCAATCATTTATCAAGGGTGTCAATCATGTATCAAGGGTGTCAATAATTTATCAAGGGTGTCAATAATTTATCAAGGGTGTCAATCATTTATCAAGGTGTCAATCATGTATCAAGGGTGTCAATCATTTATCAAGGGTGTCAATCATTTATCAAGGGTGTCAATCATGTGTCAAGGGTGTCAATCATGTGTCAAGGGTGTCAATCATTTATCAAGGGTGTCAATCATGTATCAAGGGTGTCAATCATGTATCAAGGGTGTCAATCATTTATCAAGGGTGTCAATCATGTATCAAGGGTGTCAATCATGTATCAAGGGTGTCAATCATGTATCAAGGGTGTCAATCATTTCAGGGCCCACTATTATCCAGGACACACAGCTTGTTTTACCTGTACTTTTAGGACTTAGGACTACCAGCACACACGGATGGTTCAAACACAAATAGATTAGCTACTGTATGTAGCAGGTGTCATTTAATGAGCACCACACATTAATACACAACGCCTGCTTGGTTTCCAATCCTTATTGAGTAAAAATACAGAGTACAGCAGCCCTCACATAGCAAACTCAAGACGTCAGAGTTCAGACGTGCTGCTATGATGATAACTTCAGTCCGTTATAACTCCGCTGTCTGGCAAGAAAGGACTGTAAAAGTAAAAAAGGACTTCATAAATATCAAATCAAATTTTATTTGTCACATGCGCCGAATACAACAGTGAAATGCTTTCTTACAAGCCCTTAACTAACGATGATGCAGTTTTAAGAAAATACCAAAAGAAAGGTAAGAGAAATATGTGATTGATTGATAACAGCTTCAGTCTTTCTTCCCAAAGAACTTGTTGAAGACAGACTTCTTGCGTGGCGGAGGCAGACCGGTGCAGGACCTCAGAGATGGTTCCTGGTCGTGGTGGTACATTGCTTGGTGCCGGTGAAGCTGCCTTCTTGTAGTAGAGTCCTGGTGATATGAGTGGTGCTGCCATCCATCCAGCAGGGGGCGCTGTGGGTCAGTGTGACTGGTGATAGATGGACCACTACCATCACAACTGAGAGTGGGAGAGGCGGCAGACTGCTTGTCTCCTATAATCATAGTCACGGAGTAGTTTGACCCACAGTCCAGACCCACTGATCCGTAGTCCCGGCCTCTGCCTCCTGGGGGCAGCAACGCTGGTTTAATATTCTGGTACCTTGCTGAGAGAGCAGAACATGTGCATAAATACCAGACAGATTTGTTTTTCCATTCAAGGCCTGGCATAGTTAAAGGTGCTCAGGTCTGAGAGAGCTATCGGGCAGTGAGTGAGGCTGAGGGGAACTGGGTGGGTAGTGATAGTAGGGTGGTCAGTGTAGTGATAGTGGGGTGGTCAGTGTGTTAAACTGGGTGGGTAGTGATAGTAGGGTGGTCAGTGTGTTAAACTAGGTGGGTAATGATAGTGGGGTGGTCAGTGTAGTGATAGTGGGGTGGTCAGTGTAGTGATACTGGGGTGGTCAGTGTGTTAAACTGGGTGGGTAGTGATAGTGGGGTGGTCAGTGTGTTAAACTAGGTGGGTAGTGATAGTGGGGTGGTCAGTGTAGAGGTAGTGGGGTGGTCACTGTAGTGGTAGTGGGGTGGTCAGTGTGTTAAACTAGGTGGGTAGTGATAGTGGGGTAGTCAGTGTAGTGATAGTGGGGTGGTCAGTGTGTTAAACTAGGTGGGTAGTAATAGTGGGGTGGTCAGTGTAGTGATAGTGGGGTGGTCAGTGTGTTAAACTAGGTGGGTAGTGATAGTGGGGTGGTCAGTGTGTTAAACTAGGTGGCTAGTGATAGTGGAGTGGTCAGTGTGTTAAACTAGGTGGGTAGTGATAGTGGGGTGGTCAGTGTAGTTATAGTGGGGTGGTCAGTGTGTTAAACTAGGTGGGTAGTGATAGTGGGGTGGTCAGTGTAGTGATAGTGGGGTGGTCAGTGTGTTAAACTAGGTGGGTAGTGATAGTGGGGTGGTCAGTGTGTTAAACTAGGTGGGTAGTGATAGTGGGGTGGTCAGTGTGTTAAACTGGGTGGGTAGTGATAGTGGGGTGGTCAGTGTGTTAAACTAGGTGGGTAGTGATAGTGGGGTGGTCAGTGTGTTAAACTAGGTGGGTAGTAATAGTGGGGTGGTCAGTGTAGTGATAGTGAGGTGGTCAGTGTGTTAAACTAGGTGGGTAGTGATAGTGGGGTGGTCAGTGTAGTGATAGTGGGGTGGTCAGTGTGTTAAACTAGGTGGGTAGTGATAGTGGGGTGGTCAGTGTGTTAAACTAGGTGGGTAGTGATAGTGGGGTGGTCAGTGTAGTGATAGTGGGGTGGTCAGTGTGTTAAACTAGGTGGGTAGTGATAGTGGGGTGGTCAGTGTGTTAAACTAGGTGGGTAGTGATAGTGGGGTGGTCAGGTATTAGGTGGCAGGTATTAGTGAGGTTAGGGGAACTTGCATTAGTGTCTGTGATGTGTTACTTACCTGAGGTAAATGAGTGACACTTGTTCACTTGACTGAGCCAGTCCTGACCACCTCTATAGACAGAGGAGAAAGGAGGAGAGACAGGGGAGTGGAGGGAGAATGGAGGGATGGAGGACGAGTTGTGGAGGGAGAAAGGAGAGATGGAGGAGTGCAAGGAGGAAGGGCTGTTCTCCCTGGATCTACCACACAGTTTCTGTCTCAGGGAGTCATAGTTATCTTCTAGAGAGAGGGAGAGAGAGAGAGACAGAGGGGGAGAGAGAGACAGAGGGGATAGAGAGAGTGTGGAACAGCGAGAGACAGGCAGCGGGATGAGGGAGAGAAAAGGAGAGCGATCGGAGAGAGACGGGGAGAGGGAGAGAGGAGGAGGTGCGAGACAGAGGGAGGAGGGGGGGGAGAACAGGTGAGAGAGATTGGGGGAGTGAGCGAGACAGAGGGAGGAGGGGTGGGGGAAACAGGTGAGAGAGATTGGGGGAGTGAGCGAGACAGAGAGGAGAGAGACACAGAGGAGAGAGAAGTGGGAGAGGGACAGAGGGAGGAGAGGAGGGGGAGCGATGGATGGTGAGAGAGAGAGGGGGGAGAGAAAATAAAAATGTTGTCACCATTTGTAATGAAGCCACAAAACATCCCTGCAATTCAAAGCAGTGGAAACCCAAGAGTTGAAAAGAGTCCTGAATGTCAGCTACAAAACAGAGACCGATCCTGACCAAGCTCAGCGACCACCAATTGGATAAAAAGGGAGACACAAAAAGACATGGCTAACCAAAGAGGAGCGTCTTTGTGGTCACTGCAACACAGGGGAAAACATTTTTAAAAAAATGAAATGTTAAAATTCAGCTAGAGCGAAAGCCCCAGCCTCATATGGACACATTGATACACCATGATCCATTGGAGGCTACAGACATGAGAGCATAGAACTCAGAGATAACCTATAGGTCAATGTAGCAGTAGGTCTATAACTCAGAGATAACCTATAGACCAATGTAGCAGTAGGTCTATAACTCAGAGATAACCTATAGACCAATGCAGCAGGGGGTCTATAACTCAGAGATAACCTATAGACCAATGTAGCAGTAGGTCTATAGGTCAATGTAGCAGCAGGTCTATAGGTCAGTGTAGCAGTAGGTCTATAACTCAGAGATAGTCTATAGACTAATGTAGCAGTAGGTCTATAACTCAGAGATAACCTATAGACCAATGTAGCAGTAGGTCTATAACTCAGAGATAGTCTATAGACTAATGTAGCAGTAGGTCTATAACTCAGAGATAACCTATAGGTTATAGGTTACTGTCTTGACCTCTTGCTAGTGAAGTGCAACATTGTATCAAATCATCGACTGGATCTGTCCAAAAGCTGTTGCTAGCGAACTTCCAAAGTTGTATCAACGAGCCTATTCCCGGGCCCTCAGATTCCCGGAGCTGTTTTTTTATGACGTTTCTGTGTGGTCACAAGTGGTCTGCGTTTGTGAGGTTGGTTCTACGTACTGCCAAATTCTCTAAAATGACATTGGAGGCGGCTTATGGTAGAGAAATTAACATTAAATTCTCTGGTGGATATTCCTGCAGTCAGCATGCCAATTGCATGCTACCTCAAAACTTGAGACATCTGTGGCATTGTGTTGTGTGACAAAACTACACATTTTAGAGTGGCCTTTTATTGTCCCCAATTGTCCTGTGTAATTATCATGCTGTTTAATCAGATTCTTCATATGAAACACCTGTCAGGAGGGTGGATTATCAAAGGAGAAATGCTCACTAAAAATGAGAGAGAAATAAGGTTTTTGTGCGTACGGAACATTTCTGGGATCTTTTATTTCAGCTCATGAAACATGGGACCAACACTTTACATGTTCTGTTGATATTTTTGGTCAGTATACACTACCAGTCAAAAGTTTGGACACACCTACTCATTCCAGGGTTTTACTTTATTTGTTACTATTTTCTACATTGTAGAATAATAGTGAAGACGTCAAAACTATGAAATAGCACATATGGACTCATGTAGTAACCCAAATATATTTTATTTTTGAGATTCTTCAAAGTAGCCACCCTTTGCCTTGATGACAGCTTTGCACACACTTGGCATTCTCTCAACCAACTTCATGAGGTAGTCACCTGGAATGCATTTCATTTAACAGGTGTGCCTTGTAAAAAGTTAATTTGTGGAATTTCTTTCCTTCTTAATGCGTTTGAGCCAATCAGTTGTGTTGTGACAAGGTAGGGGTGGTATACAGAAGATAGTCCTATTTGGTAAAAGTCCATATTATTGCAAGAACGACAGTCCATCATTACTTTAAGACATGAAGGTCAGTCAATCCGCAAAATTTGAAGAACTCAAGTGCAGTCGCAAAAACCATCAAGCGCTATGATGAAACTGGCTCTTATGAGGACCGCCACCAGAAAGGACCCAGAGTTGCGTCTGCTGCAGAGAATACATTCATTAGAGTTCCATCCTCAGAAAATTGCAGCCCAAATAAATGCTTCACAGAGTTCAAGTAACAGACACATCTCAACATCAACTGTTCAGAGGAGACTGTGTGAATCAGGCCTTCATGGTTGAATTGCTGCAAAGAAACCACTACTAAAGGACACCAATAAGAAGAAGAGACTTGCTGGGCCAAGAAACACGATGTCATGACTGTCCAGTAGAATCCAAATAGTTCAGATCAGGTTTGCAATGAATAACTTCAATCAGACCTCCTCTCACCCGTAGAGGGGGAAGGAAAGAACTAGAGGGGATTAACAACTCACGTCCTGTTGTAAATCAAGGGAGAAGATCCAGGCCTGCCCTCTCCAAATTCACCAAAGGAATGTGCTTTGTCTCCAACAGACCTTTTCCTGCAGAAACTCTAACACGTTCAAAAGCAACTACTGGAACTATATTTCTAACATAGAACGTGGGAAATGGTCAGAGGTCATCTATAGAACACTAATGTCATTTTGTTTGTTATTTTGTGATGTCATTAAAAATATTATAAAGGAAATCCTGTAACTTGGAAAGTATACCCACTACATATATGATGTTTCCATACTATGCATTGGTGCATATAATATGAACAATATTGAAAGCGTTTTTTTTTTTTTAAAGAGGGATGTGATTTTAGAATCTATAAGAGATAATTGTTTTCCACAACTTTGTACAGTGAGCAGTCACCGCCCCGAGAACGTGTCAGCCTGCCGGAACCACCCCCTTCAAGCAAAAGACCATGTTAGACCATAAAAACGTGATGCTGCAGCTGCTTGTTTAAAGTGGTTTGAACTTTGACTCTCAACACGAGGTGGAAACGATAAACTCACCTCCAGGACAATCTCTGGTACAGCTGATTAGCTGTCCTAAATAAAGTATCTTCGAAAGCAAATTTAAGTAGGACCATCCTGTTAGTCTGCTCAAACCATCGTGTTACGCGACTCTCGTCACCACATTGAACCATTGATACGGCTAGCTAGCCTATCTTCAAAGAAGCATCTTCAAGAGCGAATTGGAAGGAAAATCAACTCTGTAGTTCTGTTCAGGACTTCACAACAAGTCACGGAATACCAGACAACTACGAAGAAGGACAACAGTAGAAGACTTATTGGAACCATTTCGGACAATCGGAGACTTACAAGCATACCGCAAAAAGGCCCAGCCCCCTTTCCAAGTCTGCCCTGTTCACCGAGAGACGCGCTGCGGACCAAGGCATTTCATGTGAATACATTCATGATTTCTCACTCAAAGCGGGCTGCAGTTTGTAACCCGTATAAGGATATAGTGACAGTGGCCAGCTGTCTACACAGTTCTGATAAGCTACTGCTGTTCAATCAGACCATAGGAACTTGGCAGTAGCTGTCACTGAGTGCTTCTCTGAGTCCACCTAGTGGTAACTTCTATACCTGCACCTTCTCCATTTGACAGGACATCAAACAGGTATTCTACGAAGCAGTGGTTCCCAAACTTTTTTTAGCCCTGGCACACGTTGATGTGATGTGACATTCTGCGTCACACCTAAAAAAGGCCTAATCATTTATTTTGGTGGTAATGACCTCCATCTCATCTCATCCATACTGCAAACAATCCATTTTCTGTGATTTTTTTTTTGCACATTAAATAGGGTTTATGTTGAAATTGTCATGGTATGTATTGATAGTTACTCACGATGGTTAATTTGTGTGTACCATTTTAAGATCGTCCCATGAATCTGTGCCAGAAAGAAGAAAATGTAGCTCCTGTAAAATCTGTTTTTCGATTTTAACGGGTTGGGAGACAGACGACCTGTGTTCTGCATTGTAAAGGTGTGACTACGGACACTAACGGGTTGGGAGACAGACGACCTGTGTTCTGCATTGTAAAGGTGTGACTACGGACACTAACGGGTTGGGAGACAGACGACCTGTGTTCTGCATTGTAAAGGTGTGACTACGGACACTAACGGGTTGGGAGACAGACGACCTGTGTTCTGCATTGTAAAGGTGTGACTACGGACACTAACGGGTTGGGAGACAGACGACCTGTGTTCTGCATTGTAAAGGTGTAACTACGGACACTAACGGGTTGGGAGACAGACGACCTGTGTTCTCCATTGTAAAGGTGTGACTACGGACACTAACGGGTTGGGAGACAGACGACCTGTGTTCTGCATTGTAAAGGTGTGACTACGGACACTAACGGGTTGGGAGACAGACGACCTGTGTTCTGCATTGTAAAGGTGTGACTACGGACACTAACGGGTTGGGAGACAGACGACCTGTGTTCTGCATTGTAAAGGTGTGACTACGGACACTAACGGGTTGGGAGACAGACGACCTGTGTTCTGCATTGTAAAGGTGTGACTACGGACACTAACGGGTTGGGAGACAGACGACCTGTGTTCTGCATTGTAAAGGTGTGACTACGGACACTAACGGGTTGGGAGACAGACGACCTGTGTTCTGCATTGTAAAGGTGTGACTACGGACACTAACGGGTTGGGAGACAGACGACCTGTGTTCTGCATTGTAAAGGTGTGACTACGGACACTAACGGGTTGGGAGACAGACGACCTGTATTCTGCATTGTAAAGGTGTGACTACGGACACTAACGGGTTGGGAGACAGACGACCTGTGTTCTGCATTGTAAAGGTGTGACTACGGACACTAACGGGTTGGGAGACAGACGACCTGTGTTCTGCATTGTAAAGGTGTGACTACGGACACGTTAGATTCTATAGCAGAGGCTGTGTTATAGCTAAGCCCAGAGCCACATCTGAATAAATAACTGATTTATTCTATCTTGTCCATGCTACTGGTTTTCACAGACAACGTAACGTGATAAAGAAGACTGCTGGTGATGCGCACCCCTCAGGTGATACATGTAACAACAGCCTGAGCACACTGGACTGGAACCACCTATACAGATGGAACCATGTGTAACCATTGAATGTGTTATCTGACTAACACTAGTGCTCCCAAGTCTACATTACATGTCCACAGGTCACCTTTATAAGTGAGTGTTCCATTTAAAAAAAACTGATTAGGAAAAGTTTAACAGCAAACCTGTACACTAGTAGAGTGATAGTGTATTAGAGTACCAGAATACCAGTAGTATAGTGTATTAGAGTACCAGAATACCAGTAGTATAGTGATAGTATATAGGAGTACCAGAATACCAGTAGTATAGTGTATTAGAGTACCAGAATACCAGTAGTATAGTGATAGTATATAGGAGTACCAGAATACCAGTAGTATAGTGTATTAGAGTACCAGAATACCAGTAGTATAGTGTATTAGAGTACCAGAATACCAGTAGTATAGCGTATTAGAGTACCAGAATACCAGTAGTATAGCGTATTAGAGTACCAGAATACCAGTAGTATAGCGTATTAGAGTACCAGAATACCAGTAGTATAGTGTATTAGAGTACCAGAATACCAGTAGTATAGTGTATTAGAGTACCAGAATACCAGTAGTATAGCGTATTAGAGTACCAGTATACCAGTAGTATAGTGTATTAGAGTATCATAATACCAGTAGTATAGTGTATTAGAGTACCAGAATACCAGTAGTATAGTGTATTAGAGTACCAGAATACCAGTAGTATAGTGTATTAGAGTACCAGAATACCAGTCGTATAGTGTATTAGAGTACCAGAATACCAGTAGTATAGTGATAGTATATAGGAGTACCAGAACACCAGTAGTATAAGGTATTAGAGTACCAGAATACCAGTAGTATAGTGTATTAGAGTACCAGAATACCAGTAGTGTAGTGTATTAGAGTACCAGAATACCAGTAGTATAGTGTATTGGAATACCAGAATACCAGTAGTATAGTGTATTAGAGTACCAGAATACCAGTAATATAGTGTATTAGAGTACCAGAATACCATTAGTATAGTGATAGTATATAGGAGTACCAGAATACCATTAATATAGTGTATTAGAGTACCAGAATACCAGTAGTATAGTGATAGTATATAGGAGTACCAGAATACCAGTAATATAGTGTATTAGAGTACCAGAATACCAGTAGTATAGTGATAGTATATAGGAGTACCAGAATACCAGTAATATTGTGTATTAGAGTACCATAATACCAGTAGTATAGTGTATTAGAGTGCCAGTATACCAGTGGTGTAGTGTATTAGAGTACCAGAATACCAGTAGTATAGTGTATTAGACTACCAGAACACCAGTAGTATAGTGTATCAGAGTACCAGAATACCAGTGGTATAGTGATAGTGTATTAGAGTACCAGAATACCAGTAGTATAGTGTATTAGAGTACCAGAATACCAGTAGTATAGTGACAGTGTATTAGACTACCAGAATACCAGTGTTATAGTGTATTAGAGTACCAGTATACCAGTGGTATTGTGTATTAGAGTACCAGAATACCAGTAGTATAGTGTATTAGAGTACCATAATACCAGTAATATAGTGTATTAGAGTACCAGTATACCAGTGGTATAGTGTATGAGAGTACCAGAATACCAGTAGTATAGTGTATTAGAGTACCAGAATACCAGTAATATAGTGTATGAGAGTACCAGTATACCAGTAGTATAGTGATAGTATATTAGAGTACCCATATACCAGTAGTATAGTGTATTAGAGTACCCATATACCAGTAGTATAGTGTATTAGAGTACCAGAATACCAGTAGTATAGTGTATTAGAGTACCAGTATACCAGTAGTATAGTGTATTAGAGTACCAGTATACCAGTAGTATAGTGATAGTATATTAGAGTACCCGTTGTGTCCTTAAATCATCTACAAGTAATAAATAGTACTTTGGATCCATCCTACTTTAGGTTGATTCTGTATATCCCAGAGCCAGACTCTTACCACGACGGCCTGTATGTGATGAGGATGTTGGGTCCTGCTGTTTCTCTGGGTGCAACTGAGGGATCTGACGGTGAGTCTCTCTGGTCTCTCTGGTCAGGACAACTATCTCCTTGGCTCTGGTCGTCCCCCTGCTGGTACTTTGTGAGAGGAAAGAGGTGGTGAAGGGGGCGGGGTGGTCCTGAACCAAGAGGTCGCTGGGTGACGTCATGGAGGAGACATGCTCACTGGGCACTACAGGAAACACACAGATACACAGACAAGAGCTATAGTCAATGCATTTTACATAACAGGTGGCATATATTAACTCTCTGTTCATCAGTATAATATTGCAGACTTTTTACTCAATAGTTGTGTTTACCCATAGAAATGAGATGCTGTATATTTTGTGTTTACCACTGTTGGCTTGTATTTTCAGCATCCATTTCTTCATCATGAATCGGTTTGCTGTGTTGAGGAGGTACTCTGAGCCATCTCTTAAGCGCAGACTGAAACACTGTGGTTTCTTAGTGTTCTCTGGGGCTGAGACACATTCTGCTCCCGTCAGGGTTAGAGACAGGCCACACACACAGTTCTGGAGGACACAGGGACATTACTGGACAATTGTGTCCATTTGGGACTACTGAGAATAGAATTGTCTTCTGAAACACTGTAGAATAAATCACATTTCTGATCACTGTCAACTGGCGTCCCATCTCACAACACAAGGACAAGGACCTTACTGGAATAATTTATAAACACATGGTTTATATGGATGTTTCAAGATGTAACCATGAAGAGAGAACAAGACAGACATAAACCCATGTCTTATCCATCAGACAGCGCGACTGTGTTAGTGATGAGCGGGTTGACTCATAACCCGGGTTGATAACAAGTACGTTATCACCCACAGGAAACACATTGACACGTATGTTATCACCCACAGGAAACACATTGACACGTATGTTATCACCCACAGGAAACACATTGACACGTATGTTATCACCCACAGGAAACACATTGACACATGTATGTTATCACCCACAGGAAACACATTGACACGTATGTTATCACCCACAGGAAACACATTGACATGTATGTTATCACCCACAGGAAACACATTAACACGTATGTTATTACCCACAGGAAACACATTGACACGTATGTTATCACCCACAGGAAACACATTAACACGTATGTTATAACCCACAGGAAACACATTGACACGTATATTATAAACCACAGGTAACACACTGAAACATGTATGAAAGACGACAAGTACCAGCAACCCCTATTTGACCTTTTATGTCTGAACTAGCGTCCTGCCTTGTCTCACCCTCAGTGTATCCTTTCTGTCTTGGTAGAAGCAGAGTGTCTGTTTGTAAAGCACTGCATGATGGGAGCTCCATGCTCGAGACCTGGCCTAGAATAGACAGACATATTAACTATCTGGAAACATGGCCTAGAAAAGACAGACACCTTAACTAGATGGAGTCATGGCCTAGAAAAGACAGACACATTAGCTATCTGGAAACACGGCCTAGAAAAGACAGACACATTAGCTATCTGGAAACATGGCCTAGAAAAGACAGACACATTAGCTATCTGGAAACATGGCCTAGAAAAGACAGACACATTATCTATCTGGAGACCAGACCTAGAACAGACAGACAGACACATTAACTATCTGGAGACCTGGCCTAGAAAAGACAGACAGACACATTAACTCTCTGTAAATGTTGTAGATGTTGTAGTGTAGAGAGTAGATTTAATGGCTGTAGTATACAGTGTCAATGTAGTATAGTGTGTACATGATGGAGTATAGTGTTTAAATGGTGTACTGCCTGTAGTATAGAGTGTAAATGGTGTAGTGTCTGTAGTATAGAGTGTAAATGTAGTATAGAGTGTAAATGATGTAGTGTCTGTAGTATAGAGTGTAAATGGTGTAGTGTCTGTAGTATAGAGTGTAAATGTGTAAATGTAGTATAGAGTGTAAATGGTGCAGTGTCTGTAGTATAGAGTGTAAATGTAGTTTAGAGTGTAAATGGTGTAGTGTCTGTAGTATAGAGTGTAAATGTAGTATAGAGTGTAAATGGTGTAGTGTCTGTAGTATAGAGTTTAAATGTGGTATAGAGTGTAAATGGTGTAGTGTCTGTAGTATAGCGTGTAAATGTAGTATAGAGTGTAAATGGTGTAGTGTCTGTAGTATAGAGTGTAAATGTAGTATAGAGTGTAAATGTAGTATAGAGTGTAAATTGTGTAGTGTCTGTAGTATAGAGTGTAAATGTAGTATAGGGTGTAAATGGTATAGTGTCTGTAGTATAGAGTGTAAATGTTGTATAGAGTGTAAATGTAGTAAAGAGTGTAAATGGTGTAGTGGCTGTAGTATAGAGTGGAAATGTAGTATAGAGTGTAAATGGTGTAGTGTCTGTAGTATAGATGGTACATGTAGTATAGAGTGTAAATGGTGTAGTGTCTGTAGTATAGAGTGTAAATGTAGTATAGAGTGTAAATGGTGTATAGAGTGTAAATGGTGTAGTGTCTGTAGTATAGAGTGTAAATGTAGTATAGAGTGTAAATGGTGTAGTGTCTGTAGTATAGAGTTTAAATGTGGTATAGAGTGTAAATGGTGTAGTGTCTGTAGTATAGAGTGTAAATGTAGTATAGAGTGTAAATGTAATATAGAGTGTAAATGGTGTAGTGTCTGTAGTATAGAGTTTAAATGTGGTATAGAGTGTAAATGGTGTAGTGTCTGTAGTATAGAGTGTAAATGTAGTATAGAGTGTAAATGGTGTATAGAGTGTAAATGGTGTAGTGTCTGTAGTATAGAGTGTAAATTGTGTAGTCTGTAGTATAGAGCGTACATGTAGTATAGAGTGTAAATGGTGTAGTGTCTGTAGTATAGAGTGTAAATGGTGTAGTGTCTGTAGTACAGAGAGTACATGGTGTATTGTCTGTAGTATAGAATGTACATGGTTTATTGTCTGTAGTATAGAATGTAACTATAGTATAGAGTGTAGCTATAGAATAGAGTAACTATAGTGTAGAGTGTAACTATAGTATAGAGTGTAGCTATAGAATAGAGTAACTATAGAATAGAGTGTATCTATAGCATAGAGTGTAACTATAGAATAGAGTAACTATAGTATAGAGTGTAACTATAGAATAGAGTAACTATAGTATAGAGTGTAACTATAGAATAGAGTGTAACTATAGAATAGAGTAACTATAGTATAGAGTGTAACTATAGAACAGAGTGTAGCTATAGAATAGAGTAACTATAGAATAGAGTGTATCTATAGCATAGAGTGTAACTATAGTATAGAGTGTAACTATAGAATAGAGTAACTATAGTATAGAGTGTAACTATAGTATAGAGTGTAAATATAGAACAGAGTGTAACTATAGAATAGAGTAACTATAGCATAGAGTAACTATAGTATAGAGTGTAACTATAGAATAGAGTAACTATAGTATAGAGTGTAACTATAGAATAGAGTAACTATAGTATAGAGTGTAACTATAGAATAGAGTAACTATAGAATAGAGTGTATCTATAGCATAGAGTGTAACTATAGAATAGAGTAACTATAGTATAGAGTGTAACTATAGAATAGAGTAACTATAGTATAGAGTGTAACTATAGAATAGAGTGTAACTATAGAATAGAGTAACTATAGTATAGAGTGTAACTATAGAACAGAGTGTAGCTATAGAATAGAGTAACTATAGAATAGAGTGTATCTATAGCATAGAGTGTAACTATAGTATAGAGTGTAACTATAGAATAGAGTAACTATAGTATAGAGTGTAACTATAGTATAGAGTGTAAATATAGAACAGAGTGTAACTATAGAATAGAGTAACTATAGCATAGAGTAACTATAGTATAGAGTGTAACTATAGAATAGAGTAACTATAGTATAGAGTGTAACTATAGAATAGAGTAACTATAGTATAGAGTGTAACTATAGAATAGAGTAACTATAGTATAGAGTGTAACTATAGAACAGAGTGTAGCTATAGAATAGAGTAACTATAGAATAGAGTGTATCTATAGCATATAGTGTAACTATAGTATAGAGTGTAACTATAGAATAGAGTAACTATAGTATAGAGTGTAACTATAGTATAGAGTGTAACTATAGTATAGAGTAACTATAGCATAGAGTGTAACTATAGTATAGAGTGTAACTATAGTATAGAGTGTAACTATAGAACAGAGTGTAGCTATAGAATAGAGTAACTATAGTATAGAGTGTAACTATAGAACAGAGTGTAGCTATAGAATAGAGTAACTATAGTATAGAGTGTAACTATAGAATAGAGTGTAGCTATATTATAGAGTGTAACTATAGAACAGAGTGTAGCTATAGAATAGTGTAACTATAGTATAGAGTGTAACTATAGAATAGAGTGTAACTATAGAATAGAGTGTAACTATAGTATAGAGTGTAACTATAGAACAGAGTGTAGCTATAGAATAGAGTAACTATGGTATAGAGTGTAACTATAGAATAGTGTAACTATAGAATAGAGTAACTATAGTATAGAGTGTAACTATAGTATAGAGTGTAACTATAGAATAGAGTAACTATAGCATAGAGTGTAACTAGAGAATAGAGTGTAACTATAGTATAGAGTGTAACTATAGAACAGAGTGTAGCTATAGAATAGAGTAACTATAGCATAGAGTGTAACTATAGTATAGAGTGTAACTATAGAACAGAGTGTAACTATAGAATAGAGTGTAACTATAGAACAGAGTGTAGCTATAGTATAGAGTGTAACTATAGAACAGAGTGTAGCTATAGAATAGAGTAACTATAGTATAGAGTGTAACTATAGAACAGAGTGTAGCTATAGAATAGAGTAACTATAGTATAGAGTGTAACTATAGAATAGAGTGTAGCTATATTATAGAGTGTAACTATAGAACAGAGTGTAGCTATAGAATAGTGTAACTATAGTATAGAGTGTAACTATAGAATAGAGTGTAACTATAGAATAGAGTGTAACTATAGTATAGAGTGTAACTATAGAACAGAGTGTAGCTATAGAATAGAGTAACTATGGTATAGAGTGTAACTATAGAATAGTGTAACTATAGTATAGTGTAACTATAGTATAGAGTGTAACTATAGAACAGAGTGTAACTATAGCATAGAGTAACTATAGTGTAGAGTGTAACTATAGTATAGAGTGTAACTATAGAATAGAGTGTAACTATAGTATAGTGTAACTATAGTATAGAGTGTAACTATAGTATAGAGTGTAACTATAGAATAGAGTAACTATAGTGTAGAGTGTAACTATAGTATAGAGTGTAACTATAGTATAAGAGTGTAACTAGAGAATAGAGTGTAACTAGAGAATAGAGTAACTATAGAATAGAGTGTAACTAGAGAATAGAGTGTAACTAGAGAATAGAGTGTAACTATAGTATAGAGTGTAACTAGAGAATAGAGTAACTAGAGAATAGAGTGTAACTAGAGAATAGAGTGTAACTATAGTATAGAGTGTAACTAGAGAATAGAGTGTAACTATAGAATAGAGTAACTAGAGAATAGAGTGTAACTAGAGAATAGAGTGTAACTATAGTATAGAGTGTAACTATAGTGTAGAGTGTAACTATAGTATAGTGTAACTAGAGAATAGAGTGTAACTATAGTATAGTGTAACTAGAGAATAGAGTGTAACTAGAGAATAGAGTGTAACTATAGTATAGAGTGTAACTATAGAATAGAGTAACTATAGTGTAGAGTGTAACTATAGAATAGAGTAACTATAGTGTAGAGTGTAACTATATTATAGAGTGTAACTAGAGAATAGAGTGTAACTATAGTATAGAGTGTAACTATAGAATAGAGTAACTATAGTGTAGAGTGTAACTATAGAATAGAGTAACTATAGTGTAGAGTGTAACTATAGTATAGAGTGTAACTAGAGAATAGAGTGTAACTATAGAATAGAGTAACTAGAGAATAGAGTGTAACTAGAGAATAGAGTGTAACTATAGTATAGAGTGTAACTATAGTGTAGAGTGTAACTATAGTATAGTGTAACTAGAGAATAGAGTGTAACTATAGTATAGTGTAACTAGAGAATAGAGTGTAACTAGAGAATAGAGTGTAACTAGAGAATAGAGTGTAACTATAGTATAGAGTGTAACTATAGTGTAGAGTGTAACTATAGTATAGTGTAACTAGAGAATAGAGTGTAACTATAGAATAGAGTAACTATAGTGTAGAGTGTAACTATAGTATAGAGTAACTATAGTATAGAGTGTAACTATAGTATAGAGTGTAACTAGAGAATAGAGTGTAACTATAGTATAGTGTAACTAGAGAATAGAGTGTAACTATAGTATAGAGTGTAACTATAGTATAGAGTGTAACTATAGTATAGAGTATAACTATAGAATAGAGTGTAACTAGTATAGAGTGTAACTATAGTATAGAGTGTAACTACAGTATAGAGTGTAACTATAGTATAGAGCATAAATATAGTGCAGAGGGTAAATGTTGTAGTGTCTGTAGTATTGTGTAGTACAGACTATACATGTTGTAGTGTCTAGCACAGAGTGTAAACATTGTACTATACAGTGCACATGTGTTGTAGAGTGTAAATCTTGTAGTGTATAGTGTAAATGTTTTAGTATAGAATGTAAATGTAGTATGTAGTGTAAATGTAGTATGGAGTTTAAATGTTGGAGTGCAGAGTGTAACTTTCGGAGTATAGAGTGTAAATGTAGCATTGAGTGTAAATGCTGTAATGAGTGTAAATGTAGCACAGAGTGTACATTTTGTATAGTGTGTAAATGTAATATAGATTGTAAATGTTGTACATAGTGTAAATGTAGTATTGAGTGTAAATGTAGTATAGAGTGTAAATGTAATATAGAGTGTAAACCTAGTATTGAGTGTAAATGTAGTATTGAGTGTAAATGTAGTATTGAGTGTAAATGTAGCACAGAGTGTAAATGTAGTATTGAGTGTAAATGTAGTATTGAGTGTAAATGTAGTATTGAGTGTAAATGTAGTATTGAGTGTAAATGTAGTATTGAGTGTAAATGTAGTATAGAGTGTAAATGTAGTATAAAGCATAAATGTAGTAGTATCGCTTGTAAATGTAGTATAAATGCAATATCTGTTGTATTGTTCCCCTCTCACCTTCTTCCCTCCCAGCTGCAGCTTGTGTTTCCTCTCCAGAGTTCCCTCCATCGTCTGCAGCTCAGACCCACTCCCATTCTGATGACAGGTTAGAAAGAAATACATGACCAAAGAGATCAACAGATCAATATATCAGCTAGAGATCAATACATCCTAATATCAGCCAGAGATCAATACATCCCAATATCAGCCAGAGATCAATATATCCCAATATCAGCTAGAGATCAATACATCCCAATATCAGCTAGAGATCAATACATCCCAATATCAGCCAGAGATCAACACATCCCAATATCAGCCAGAGATCAATACATCCCAATATCAGCTAGAGATCAATACATCCCAATATCAGCTAGAGGTCAATACATCCCAATATCAGCCAGAGATCAACACATCCCAATATCAGCCAGAGATCAATACATCCCAATATCAGCTAGAGATCAATACATCCCAATATCAGCTAGAGATCAATACATCCCAATATCAGCTAGAGATCAACACATCCTAATATCAGCCAGAGATCAACACATCAATATATCAGCCTTAGATCAACACATCCTAATATCAGCCAGAGATCAACACATCCCAATATCAGCCAGAGATCAACACATCCCAATATCAGCTAGAGATCAATATATCCCAATATCAGCCAGAGATCAACACATCCTAATATCAGCCAGAGATCAACACATCCCAATATCAGCCAGAGATCAATACATCCCAATATCAGCCAGAGATCAACACATCCCAATATCAGCCAGAGATCAATACATCCCAATATCAGCCAGAGATCAACACATCCCAATATCATCCAGAGATCAACACATCCCAATATCAGCCAGAGATCAATACATCCTAATATCAGCCAGAGATCAATACATCCCAATATCAGCCAGAGATCAATACATCCTAATATCAGCCAGAGATCAATACATCCCAATATCAGCCAGAGATCAATACATCCTAATATCAGCTAGAGATCAACAGATCAACATATCAGCCAGAGATCAATACATCCCAATATCAGCCAGAGATCAATATATCCCAATATCAGCCAGAGATCAACACATCCCAATATCAGCCAGAGATCAATATATCCCAATATCAGCTAGAGATCAATACATCCTAATATCAGCTAGAGATCAACAGATCAACATATCAGCCAGAGATCAATACATCCCAATATTAGCCAGAGATCAATATATCCCAATATCAGCTAGAGATCAATACATCCTAATATCAGCTAGAGATCAATATATCCTAATATCAGCCAGAGATCAACACATCCTAATATCAGCTAGAGATCAATATATCTCAATATCAGCCAGAGATCAATACATCCCAATATCAGCCAGAGATCAATATATCCCAATATCAGCCAGAGATCAATACATCCCAATATCAGCCAGAGATCAATACATCCCAATATCAGCCAGAGATCAACACATCCCAATATCAGCCAGAGATCAATACATCCCAATATCAGCCAGAGATCAACACATCCCAATATCAGCCAGAGATCAATACATCCCAATATCAGCCAGAGATCAATACATCCCAATATCAGCCAGAGATCAATACATCCCAATATCAGCCAGAGATCAATACATCCTAATATCAGCCAGAGATCAATACATCCCAGTATCAGCTAGAGATCAACACATCCCAATATCAGCCAGAGATCAACACATCCCAATATCAGCCAGAGATCAACACATCCCAATATCAGCCAGAGATCAACACATCCCAACCAGACACAAAAATGTAACTTTTATTCACTCAATAGAAAAGGCACAAGATGCCTAACTAGCTGACTAAATAGCTGACTAACTATAATAACTAGAAGACTAACCAGATTACTAACCAGCTGACTATCTAGCTGACTAACTATCTGACTAAATAGATGCCTAACTAGCTGACTAACTAGATATCTAACTAACTGACTAACTAGCTGACTAAACATGTGCCTAACTAGCTTATAAACTAGCTGACTAAATAGCTGACTAAATAGCTGACTAACTAGAGGACTAACCAGACTTACCAGATGGCTAACCAGATGGCTAACAAGATGACTAACTAGCTGACTAACTAGTTGACTAACCAGAGGACTAACTAGATTACTAACCAGATTGCTAACTCAATGAACAACTAGCTGACTAACTAGTTTACTTACTAGAGCACTAACTAGATGACTAACTAGATGACTAACTAGATGACTAACTAGATGGCTAACTAGATGACTAACCAGATGACTAACTAGATGACTAACTAGCTGTATGACTGTGTTGTCTTTTCCTCCAGGTCACCCTCCATAGTGCCACATTGTCCCCCTGTGGCCAGTCTCTGTCCCTGCTCCTCCAGGCCTCTCACCATAGTGCCACATCGCCCCCCTGTGGCCAGACTCTCTCCATGCTTTTCCATGACACCTTCCAGAGTGCCACAACTTGTAGCTCGCTGATTGTTTCCGTGCAGACCCATGTGGACAGACAGCAGACTCATTGATGGGTCCTGGAGAGAGGGGAGAGGTCCTCTCAGGGTCAAGATTGACATTCACTGAGTTTATTTACAAGTATTTGCTGAATGGAGTCATTTGTCTGTTACTGTCAAGCGAAAATTGATAACAGTTGTACATAAAAAAGAGTGAAACAGTGATAAGAAATACAACTGAAACAGCAGAGTAGAGACAGCAGAGTAGAGACAGCAGAGTAGAGACAGTAGAGACAGCAGAGTAGAGACAGTAGAGTAGACAGCAGAGTAGAGACAGCAGAATAGAAACAGCAGAGTAGAGACAGTAGAGTAGAAACAGTAGAGTAGAGACAGCAGAGTAGAGCCAGTAGAGAAGAGACAGCAGACTAGAGACAGCAGAGTAGAGACAGTAGAGTAGAGACAGCAGAGTAGAGACAGCAGAGTAGAGACAGTAGAGTAGAGACAGCAGAGTAGAGACAGCAGAGTAGAGACAGCAGAGTAGAGACAGTAGAGTAGACAGCAGAGTAGAGACAGCAGAATAGAAACAGTAGAGTAGAGACAGTAGAGTAGAAACAGTAGAGTAGAGACAGCAGAGTAGAGACAGTAGAGATAGCAGACTAGATACAGTAGAGACAGCAGAGTAGAGACAGTAGAGGCAGTAGAGTAGAGAAGGCAGAGCAGAGACAGCAGAGTAGAGACAGCAGAGTAGAGACAGTAGAGTAGAGACAGTATAGTAGAGACAGCAGAGTAGAGACAGTAGAGTAGAGACAGTATAGTAGAGACAGTATAGTAGAGACAGTATAGTAGAGACAGCAGAGTAGAGACAGTATAGTAGAGACAGTATAGTAGAGACAGTATAGTAGAGACAGCAGAGTAGAGACAGTATAGTAGAGACAGTATAGTAGAGACAGCAGAGTAGAGACAGTAGAGTAGAGACAGTATAGTAGAGACAGTATAGTAGAGACAGTAGAGTAGAGACAGCAGAGTAGAGACAGTATAGTAGAGACAGTATAGTAGAGACAGCAGAGTAGAGACAGTAGAGTAGAGACAGTATAGTAGAGACAGTAGAGTAGAGACAGTAGAGTAGAGACAGCAGACTAGAGACTGCAGAGTAGAGACAGTAGAGACAGTAGAGACAGTAGAGTAGAGACAGTAGAGACAGTAGAGTAGAGACAGCAGAGTAGAGACAGTAGAGTAGAGACAGTAGAGTATAGACAGTAGAGTAGAGACAGCAGAGTAGAGACAGCAGAGTAAAGACAGTAGAGACAGCAGACTAGAGACAGCAGAGTAGAGACAGCAGACTAGAGACAGCGGAGTAGAGACAGTAGAGACAGTAGAGACAGCAGAGTAGAGACAGCAGTAGAGTAGAGACAGTAGAGTAGAGACAGCAGAGTAGAGACAGCAGAGTAGAGACAGTAGAGTAGATACAGCAGAGTGGAGACAGTAGAGACAGTAGACAGCAGAGTAGAGACAGCAGAATAGAAACAGTAGAGTAGAGACAGTAGAGTAGAAACAGTAGAGTAGAGACAGCAGAGTAGAGACAGTAGAGATAGCAGACTAGATACAGTAGAGACAGCAGAGTAGAGACAGTAGAGGCAGTAGAGTAGAGAAGGCAGAGCAGAGACAGCAGAGTAGAGACAGCAGAGTAGAGACAGTAGAGTAGAGACAGTATAGTAGAGACAGCAGAGTAGAGACAGTAGAGTAGAGACAGTATATTAGAGACAGTATAGTAGAGACAGTATAGTAGAGACAGCAGAGTAGAGACAGTATAGTAGAGACAGTATAGTAGAGACAGTATAGTAGAGACAGCAGAGTAGAGACAGTATAGTAGAGACAGTATAGTAGAGACAGCAGAGTAGAGACAGTAGAGTAGAGACAGTATAGTAGAGACAGTATAGTAGAGACAGTAGAGTAGAGACAGTAGAGTAGAGACAGCAGAGTAGAGACAGTATAGTAGAGACAGTATAGTAGAGACAGCAGAGTAGAGACAGTAGAGTAGAGACAGTATAGTAGAGACAGTAGAGTAGAGACAGTAGAGTAGAGACAGCAGACTAGAGACTGCAGAGTAGAGACAGTAGAGACAGTAGAGACAGTAGAGTAGAGACAGTAGAGACAGTAGAGTAGAGACAGCAGAGTAGAGACAGTAGAGTAGAGACAGTAGAGTATAGACAGTAGAGTAGAGACAGCAGAGTAGAGACAGCAGAGTAAAGACAGTAGAGACAGCAGACTAGAGACAGCAGAGTAGAGACAGCAGACTAGACAGCGGAGTAGAGACAGTAGAGACAGTAGAGACAGCAGAGTAGAGACAGCAGTAGAGTAGAGACAGTAGAGTAGAGACAGCAGAGTAGAGACAGCAGAGTAGAGACAGTAGAGTAGATACAGCAGAGTGGAGACAGTAGAGACAGAGTAGAGACAGAAGAGTAGAGACAGAAGAGTAGAGACAGTAGAGTAGAGACAGTAGAGTAGATACAGTAGAGTAGAGAAAACAGTAGCTCAGTGATCTCTGAGGTCAAAGTCAGTGAGCCTGTCAAAAGTAGACCTCACCTTTGGACAACCTGTGTCCTCCATCTTCTCCTCCTCATCCTCTTCCTCCTCCTCTCTATAATGGTAGATATATCTCTTCTGGTCCTCCATTTCCGGCAGCTTGACTGGTTCTGCTGCCGTTTCATTGACCAGTGGTGTGGTCCTCCAGGGTTGGTCCTGAATAGGGAAAGCTGCCCAGGACCTCATGTCTCTGTTAGCCAGCATAGGGAGCTCTTCTCTGGAGTTAGGGTCTTGGCTAAAGCCCTGGTCCTGGTTCTGGTCCTGGTTGTACCCCAGTAGGGTTTGGAGGGAGGAGGGGAGTGTGAATTCAGCCACCAGAAGGTTAGGGGCAGAAGTTGTTATCAGCTTCCTGTAGGGGGTAGCCTGGGGCTGGGCCTGGGGGGGTGAGAGGGGGTCTGTGGTCAGTCCTGGGGTGTTGCTACTTCCCCCCTCCTTCTCCTCTTGGTGTGGCTGGTACATGATGTCAGAGGAGATACTCTGTCTGTAGCCATTGCTATGGTTCCAGATGTCCTCCAGCTCCTCCTCTACCTCCTCAAACTGCTGGTGGTCTGGATGGATGGTGAGGTCGGGGTCGAGCGGATCAGAGTCGAGTTCTGTCTCTGTCTGGTGGTGTCTGTTTCTGGGTGTTGTTTTTGTCTCTGGGTGGGCAGGAGCTGGGGTTTCTGTGGGATTTTCCCTGGGTGTGGACACAGCCTCCATGCGCCCCTCCTCCAGAGACACTAGCCTCCCCACCACAGTCCTCATGGGCTGGGGCTCTTGGAGAACATCAGGTGCATTGAGCTTCAAGCTCCCAGAGTTGGAGACACCAGAGATGCCAGAGTCCATAGAGTCTTGCATCATACTCCCTAACCCACTGACCTTCAGATTCACAACCATCTGAGAAGCCTGGCTGGTCTCCTGGAGGTCAACACTCTCTCTATGGGTCTTCAACCTATGATGGTACTGGTGTCCATTGAGGTCCTGAATGAGGCACTCGTGGTTCTGATAGGCTGAGGAGGGACAGGGGTCCTTGCTCTCATGGTTCTTATAGGCTGAGGATGGACAGGGGTCCTTGCGCTCATGGTTCTGATAGGCTGAGGAGGGACAGGGGTCCTTGCGCTCATGGTTCTGATAGGCTGAGGAGGGACAGGGGTCCTTGCGCTCATGGTTCTGATAGGCTGAGGAGGGACAGGGGTCCTTGCTCTCATGGTTCTGATAGGCTGAGGAGGGACAGGGGTCCTTGCTCTTTACAATAGGACTTCTACTAACCATGGTCGTTTCCATGTAATTGTAATGGTCTCGGTTCATTGGAGTGGGACTCTTTGGGCAATAAGCTGTGATTGGTGGTTGCTTGCTGAAGATGAGCTCCGACCACTCTTGCTCAGGCTCCTGGAGTACGGTCTGGATCTGTGATAGGGATAGGTCATTGCTTGATACGTTCTGATCCCAGTCCTCATCCAGGGCAGGAGGAGGAGGAGGAGGAAAATCTGTATCTAGATTAGACAGAGGCTCTAGCTGAACAGCCTGTGTCAGTGGCTTTGTCTGTTTTAGTATTTGTGTCGGTGTCTGTCTCAGTAGTGGCTGTGTCTGTGTCAGTAATGGTTGTGTCTGTGTCTGTATCTGTGTCAGTAGTGGTTGTGTCTGTGTCGGTAGTGGTTGTGTCTTTGTCAGTAGTGGCTGTGTCAGTGTCAGTGTCAGTAGTGGCTGTGTCTGTATCTGTGTCATTGTTTCATATCTGTAAGTAGTGACGGCCTCATTGTCTGGTCCTCTGTGCGTGTCTGAGGGAGGGGAGCGGGTATGTTTGAAAGAGCTGAGGGCTGCATGTGTCTCTGTGTGAGGGTTGGGATTGAGGTTTGGGTTGGGGGTTCCCCTGTGTTCTGGGAGTCCTATAGTGATGACATCCTGTATACTGGGGATCAACCTCATGTCTTTGGAGAGGTCGAAGGTCAAAACAGACCCCAGAGACAGGAACCTGCAGTGGCTCCTCACCTGGCCCCTGGGTGGAGCTATAGAGACTGCCTCTGTCACTGCATAGGGGCTGACAGTGGAGACCCCAGAACATTCATCTTCAATATCCCTGGCCAATGGGTTATCCATGTAGTCCACGAGTTCCACCCCCTGCCCTGGCCCCACCCCCTCGGCCTTTAATAGGCTCTTCTTCTTCCTCCGGCCCTCCTTCATTGGCCAGGTCTGGGTGTCGTACAGCGTGATTTGCTGGGGTGCAGCTTCAGCAGGACATGCCACCTCTGTCTGCTCCTCCCCCTCTACAACCATGATTTTCTGAATGGTGTGGCGGCCAGCGTCTCTCTTCCTTCTCCTCTTCTTGCTCCTTATCTTCAGACTAGAGAAGATGGAGGTGTTCTTGGGCAGGGAGGAGGAGAAAGAGACGCAAGATTGAGGAGCCCCGGAGGAGGAGGAGGGGGATGAAGAGGAGGAGGTCTTGGTGTGGAGGCGGGGCAGTAAAATACTCTCGTATGCAGGAGCTGATGTCATGTTGTTGTCCTTTAAATAGAGGAGGACAGAACACAGGTTTAGACAGGAGAGAAGGAGATATGATTAGAGACAGGGTTAGAGAGGGAAGGGAGAGGAGAGGAGGAGATAAGAAAAGAGACGGGGTTAGAGATGGAGAGGAGAAGAGAGGAGAGGAGTGGAGAGGAGAGAGGATATTAGACAGGAAAAGAGAGGGAGAGGAGAGGAGGGGCGGAGATAAGAGAGGAGACAGGGAGGAGAAGAGACAGGGATGGAGAGGGAGAGGAGAGGAGACAGGGTTAGAGAGGGCGAGGAGAGGAGACAGGGATAGAGAGGGAGAGGAGAGGAGACAGGGTTAGAGAGTGAGAGGAGAGGAGACAGGGATAGAGAGGGAGAGGAGAAGAGACAGGGATAGAGAGGGAGAGGAGACAGGGATAGAGAGGGAGAGGAGAGGAGACAGGGATAGAGAAGGAGAGGAGAGGAGACAGGGATAGAGAGGGAGAGGGAGAGGAGACATGGATAGAGAGGGAGAGGAGAGGAGACAGGGATAGAGAGGGAGAGGAGAAGGGACAGGGATAGAGAGGGAGAGGAGAGGAGACAGGGTTAGAGAGTGAGAGGAGAGGAGACAGGGATAGAGAGGGAGAGGAGAAGAGACAGGGATAGAGAGGGAGAGGAGAAAGTGATAGAGAGGGAGAGGAGACAGGGATAGAGAGGGAGAGGAGAGGAGACGGGGTTAGAGAGGGAGAGGAGACAGGGATGGAGAGGGAGAGGAGACAGGGATAGAGAGGGAGAGGAGACAGGGATAGAGAGGGAGAGGAGAGGAGACAGGGATAGAGAAGGAAAGGAGAGGAGACATTGTTAGAGAGGGAGAGGAGACAGGGCTAGAGAGGGAGAGGAGAAGGGACATGGATAGAGAGGGAGAGGATAAGAGATAGGGTTAGAGAGGGAGAGGAGAAGAGACAGGAATAGAAAGGGAGAGGAGAAGAGAGGGGTAGAGAGGGAGAGGAGAAGAAACAGGGTTAGAGAGGGAGAGGAGAAGAGACAGGGATAGAGAGGGAGAGGAGAAGAGACAGGGTTAGAGAGGGAGAGGAGAAGAAACAGGGTTAGAGAGGGAGAGGAGACAGGGATAGAGAGAGAGAGGAGATGAGACAGGGTTAGATAGGGAGAGGAGAAGAGACAGGGTTAGAGAGGGAGGGGATAGTAGACAGGGTTAGAGAGGAAGAGGAGAAGGGACAAGGTTAGAGAGGGAGGGGAGAGGAGACAGGGATAGAGAGGGAGAGGAGAGGAGACAGAGTTAGAGAGTGAGAGGAGAGGAGACAGGGTTAGAGAGGAAGAGGAGAAGAGACAGGGTTAGAGAGTTATGGGAGAGGAGACAGGGTTAGAGAGGAAGAGGAGAAGAGACAGGGTTAGAGAGGAAGAGGAGATGAGACAGGGTTAGATAGGGAGAGGAGAAGAAACAGGGTTAGAGAGGAAGAGGAGACGAGACAGGGATAGAGAGGGAGAGGAGAGGAGACAGGGTTAGAAAGGGAGAGGAGAAGAGACAGGGTAAGAGAGGGAGAGGAGACAGGGATAGAGAGGGAGTGGAGACACGGAAAAAGAGGGAGAGGATAGGAGACAGGGATAGAGAAGGAGAGTAGACAGGGATAGAGAGGGAGAAGAGAGGAGAGGAGACAGGGATAGAGAAGGAGAGGAGACAGGGATAGAGAGGGAGAGGGGAGGATACAGGGATAGAGAGGGAGATTAGAGGAGCCAGAGATAGAGAAGGAGAGTCGACAGGGATAGAGAGGGAGAGGAGACAGGGATAGAGAGGGAGAGGAGAGGATACAGGGATAGAGAGGGAGAGGAGACAGGGATAGAGAGGGCGAGGAGAAGAGACAGGGATAGAGAGGGAGAGGAGAGGAGACAGGGTTAGAAAGGGAGAGGAGAAGAGACAGGGTAAGAGAGGGAGAGGAGAGGAGACAGAGATAGAGAGGGAGAGGAGACAGGGATAGAGAGGGAGAGGAGAGGAGACAGGGATAGAGAACGAGAGGAGAGGAGACAGGGTTAGAGAGGGAGAGGAGAGGAGACAGGGATAGAGAGGGAGAGGAGACAGGGATAGAGAGGGAGAGGAGACAGGGATAGAGAGGGAGAGGAGAAGAGACATGGATAGAGAGGGAGAGGAGAGGAGACAGGGTTAGAAAGGGAGAGGAGAAGAGACAGGGTAAGAGAGGGAGAGGAGAGGAGACAGAGATAGAGAGGGAGAGGAGACAGGGATAGAGAGGGAGAGGAGAGGAGACAGGGATAGAGAACGAGAGGAGAGGAGACAGGGTTAGAGAGGGAGAGGAGAGGAGAAGAAACAGGGTTAGTGAGGGAGAGGAGACAGGGCTAGAGAGGGAGAGGAGACAGGGATAGAGAACGAGAGGAGAGGAGACGGGGATAGAGAAGGAGAGGAGACAGGGATAGAGAGGGAGAGGAGACAGGGATAGAGAGGGAGAGGAAAGGAGACAGGGATAGAGAGGGAGAGGAGAGGAGACAGGGTTAGAGAGGGAGAGGAGAGGAGACAGGGTTAGAGAGGGAGAGGAGAGGAGACAGGGTTAGAGAGGGAGAGGAGACAGGGATAGAGAGGGAGAGGAGACAGGGATAGAGAGGGAGAGGAGAAGAGACATGGATAGAGAGGGAGAGGAGAGGAGACAGGGTTAGAAAGGGAGAGGAGAAGAGACAGGGTAAGAGAGGGAGAGGAGAGGAGACAGAGATAGAGAGGGAGAGGAGACAGGGATAGAGAGGGAGAGGAGAGGAGACAGGGATAGAGAACGAGAGGAGAGGAGACAGGGTTAGAGAGGGAGAGGAGAGGAGACAGGGATAGAGAACGAGAGGAGAGGAGACGGGGATAGAGAAGGAGAGGAGACAGGGATAGAGAGGGAGAGGAGACAGGGATAGAGAGGGAGAGGAAAGGAGACAGGGATAGAGAGGGAGAGGAGAAGAGACAGGGTTAGAGAGGGAGAGGAGAGGAGACAGGGTTAGAGAGGGAGAGGAGAGGAGACAGGGTTAGCGAGGGAGAGAAGACAGGGATAGAGAGGGAGAGGAGACAGGGATAGAGAGGGAGAGGAGAAGAGACATGGATAGAGAGGGAGAGGAGAGGAGACAGGGTTAGCGAGGGAGAGGAGACAGGGATAGAGAGGGAGAGGAGACAGGGATAGAGAGGGAGAGGAGAAGAGACATGGATAGAGAGGGAGAGGAGAGGAGACAGGGTTAGAGAGGGAGAGGAGAGGAGACAGGGTTAGAGAGGGAGAGGAGAAGAGACAGGGATAGAGAGGGAGAGGAGACAGGGATAGAGAGGGAGAGGAGACAGGGATAGAGAGGGAGAGGAGAAGAGACATGGATAGAGAGGGAGAGGAGAGGAGACAGGGTTAGAGAGGGAGAGGAGAGGAGACAGGGTTAGAGAGGGAGAGGAGAAGAAACAGGGATAGAGAGGGAGAGGAGAAGAGACAGGGTTAGAAAGGGGACAGTATTGGACAGTTATGTTTCATATTGTGAGATTGTTAGTGCAAATGGTTATCAGGGCAGATAGCCTCATGCAGCATTCCTCTGCTAACAGATAATGCGTCCCTAATGGCACCCTATTCCCTACCCTGGTTAAAGTAGTGCACTATATAGGGAATATACACTCAGTATACCAAACATTAGGAACACCTTCCTAATATTGTGATGATACACATTTTTTACTTGTTTTTTATTTCACCTTTATTTAGCCAGGTAGGCCAGATCACCTTTATTTAGCCAGGTAGGCCAGATCACCTTTATTTAGCCAGGTAGGCCAGATCACCTTTATTTAACCAGGTAGGCCAGATCACCTTTATTTAATAACTTAATGTGAGTCTAGAAGGAGAGTTTACAGTCTAGCCAGACACCTAGGTATTTGTAATTGTCCACATATTCTAAGTCAGAGCCGTCCAGAGTAGTGATGCTGGATGGGCGGGCAGGTGTGGACAGTCGGTTGAAGAGCATGCATTTAGTTTTACTAGCCTTTAAAAGCAGTTGGAGGCCACGGAAAGAGTGTTGTTTGGCATTGAAGCTCTATTGGAGGTTTGTTAACACAGTGTCCAAAGAAGGGCCAGATGTATACAGACTGGTGTCGTCTGCGTAGAGGTGGATCAGAGAATCACCAGCAGCAAGAGCGACATCATTGATGTATACAGAGAAAAGAGTCGGCCCGAGAATTGAATCCTGTGGCACCCCCATAGAGACTGCCAGAGGTCCGGACAACAGGCCCTCCGATTTGACATACTGAACTCGGAGAAGGTACGGTGTGATTCGAAATGGTCGGTGATCTGTGTGTTAACTTGGCTTTCGAAGACCTTAGAAAGGCAGGGTAGGATAGATATAGGTCTGTAGCAGTTTGGGTCTAGAGTGTCTCCCCCTTTGAAGAAGAAGAATCTTTGGGAATCTCAGACGACACGGAAGAGAGGTTGAACAGGCTAGTAATAGGGGTTGCAACAATGTTGGCAGATCATTTTAGAAAGTGAGGGTCCAGATTGTCTAGCCCGGCTGATTTGTAGGGGTCCAGGTTTTGCAGGTTTTTGTTCTTTCGGAACATCAGCTATCTGGATTTGGGTGAAGGAGAAATGGGGGAGGTTTGGGCGAGTTGCTGTGGGGAGCCAGGGCTGTTGAGCAGGGTCAGGGTAGCCAGGTGGAAAGCATGGCCAGCCGTAGAAAAATGCTTATTGAAATTCTCAATTATAGTGAATTTATCGGTCGTGTCAGTGTTTCCTAGCCTCAGTGCAGTGGGCAGCTGGAAGGAGGTTTTCTTATTCTCCATGGACTTTTCAGTGTCCCAGAACTTTTTGTAGTTTGTGCTACAGGATGCAAATTTCTGTCTGAAAAAGCTAGCCTTAGCTTTCCTAACTGCCTGTGTATATTTGTTCCTAACTTCCCTGAAAAGTTGCATATCACGGGGGCTATTCGATGCTAACACAGGACGCCACAGGATGTTTTTGTGCTGGTCAATGTCAGTCAGGTCTGGAGAGAACCAAGGGCTATATCTGTTCCTCGTTCTACATTTTTTGAATGGGGCATGCTTATTTAAGATGGTGAGGAAGGCACTTTTAAAGAATAGCCAGGCATCATCTACTGACGGGATGAGGTCAATATCTTTCCAGGATACCCGGGCCAGGTCGATTAGAAAGGCCTGCTCGCAGAAGTGTTTCAGGGAGCGTTTGACAGTGATGAGGGGTGGTCGTTTGACCGCAGACCCATTACGGATGCAGACAATGAGACAGTAATCGCTGAGATCCTGGTTGAAACCAGCAGAGGTGTATTTGGAGGGTGAGTTAGTTAGGATGACATCTATGAGGGTTTACTGATTTGGGGTTTTACCTGGTAGGTTCATTGATAATTTGTGTGAGATTGAGGGCATCAAGCTTAGTTTGTAGGATGGCTGGGATGTTAATTATGTCCCAGTTTAGGTCACCTAGTAGCACGAGCTCTGAAGATAGACGTGGGACAATCAATTCACATATGGTGTCCAGGGCACAGCTGGGGGCAGAGGGTGGTCTATAGCAAGCAGCAACAGTGAGAGACTTGTTTCTCGAAAGATGGATTTTTAAAAGTAGAAGTTTGAATTGTTTGGGTACAGACCTGGATAGTAAGACAGAACTCTGCAGGCTATCTCTGCAGTAGATTTCAACTCCGCCCACTTTGGCAGTTCTATCTTGTCTGAACATTTTATTGTTAGGGATGGAAATTTCAGGATTTTTGGTGGACTTCCTAAGCCAGGATTCAGACACAGCTAGGACATCCGGGTTGGCAGAGTGTGCTAAAGCAGTGAGTAAAACAAACTTAGGGAGTAGGCTTCTGATGTTAACATGCATGAAACCAAGGCTTTTACATTTACAGAAGCCAACAAATGAGAGCGCCTGGGGAATGGGAGTGATGCTGGGCTCTGCAGGGCCTGGATTAACCTCTACATCACCAGAGGAACAGAGGAGGAGTAGGATGAGGGTACGGCTAAAGGCTATCAGGACTGGTCGTTTAGTGCTTTCAGAGCAGAGAGTAAAAGGAGCAGGTTTCTGGGTGTGAGAGACATCATGTACAGACAGGGGTATGGTAGAATGTAAGTACATTGGAGGTAAACCTAGGCATTGAGTAATGAAGAGAGAGATATAGTCTCTAGAGACGTTTAAACCAGGTGATGTCGTCACATATGTGGGAGGTGGAACAACATGGTTGGTTAAGGCATATTGAGCAGGGCTAGAGGCTCTACAGTGAAATAAGACAGTAATCACTATCCAGGACAGTAATGGACGAGGCATATTGATATTAGAGAGAGGCATGCGTAGCCAAGTGATCATAGGGGTCCAGTGAGTGGTTGGTCTGACTGGAGACATGGCGATTGAGACAGTTAGCAAGGCCAGGGCTAGCAAGCTAGCAGAAGGGCCTTAGAGGGACGTCTCTATGGAGGAAAGTCTGTTTTAGCCTCCGTGTGCATTGACGTCGAAAGACCAGTCGTGATGGATTAGTAGGGTTTCGAGTAGCAGAGAGCAAAATAGGTATAGTGGCCGATGGGTCAATACAGCTAACAGTCCAGCTCTAGACAGCTAGCAGCTAATGGCTGTGGATGGGCATTCAGGGGACATCGTGATGTAGAGAGAGGCCAGTTGAGTACCTCCTCGAGCAGATTACGTCATAGTCCAGTCGTGAAGGATCTGTGGGGTTCCGTGCAGTAGAAGGGGTCTGATTATTGTATCCCAGGAGTGGCTGATGGGCCTCTTTTAGCAAGCCGGGAGAAAGGGCCTAGCATGGGTTAGCTCCAGGCTAATTGGTGCTTGCTCCTGGACCGACGTTAGCCAGTACTCGGATATCAGCTAGCTTGCTGCGAAGATCCTGGAGAACATGTCCAGGGCTTGCGGTAGGAATCCGGCGATATGGAGAGAAATAGGTCCGGTATGCTCTGGTTTGAGTCACGTTGTACAAACTGGCGAGAGCTTTCCGACCTAAAGGTTAGCTGATGACCTCTAGCAGTGGTTAGCTGACTAGTAGCTAGTGAGCCGGCTAGCTTCTGTTGGGGGATTCTGAATTTCAGGTGAATAATACTTTAGAAAAAAACAGATCCGCACCTCATTGGGTGAGGCGGGTTGCAGGAGAGTGTTTTAATGTTGGGACACGACAAGACAAGGACAAAAGACGTCTGACTGCTACGCCATCTTGGATAAAGATATGGGAATTTGTTGAGCGTGAAAAAAAAAACAGCATACCAAACCCTGTTCAGAGACACTTACATTTTTAGTCTTGCCCATTCACCCTCTGAATCGTACACATCCACAATCCATGTCTCAATTGTCTCCAGGCCTATAAATCCTTCTTTAACCTGTCTCCTCCCCTTCATCTACATGGATCAAAGTGGATTTAAAGCGGAAATATGAACCTTTTGTTCCACCCGACCAAGTGATTGGTTATAAATATGTCAATTTCATTGGAAGCATGTCTAAGAAGCTGTAGATCAGTTCTACGGGAAGCTGTAGATCAGTTCTACGGGAAGCTGTAGATCAGTTCTACGGGAAGCTGTAGATCAGTTCTACGGGAAGCTGTAGATCAGTTCTATGGGAAGCTGTAGATCAGTTCTACGGGAAGCTGTAGATCAGTTCTACGGGAAGCTGTAGATCAGTTCTATGGGCACATTTCTATTCCCTCCCGTGTTTAAGTTTAGTTTTTTTTTCTTCACACTTCAAGCTGAATATACAATACGTTTGGTTATTGTAACATGACTAGGGGGTATTCTAGTTTAATATTTCTATGTTGTGTTCTAGTTTTTTTTTCTATGTTATGTTTTTGTATGATTCCCAATTAGAGGCAGCTGGTAATCATTGTCTCTAATTGAGGATCATATTTAAGTAGCTATTTTTCCCACCTGTGTTTGTGGTATATTATATTTTGTGTTTGTGCATGTGCACCACTTAGTCACGACCTTTTGTGACTCCCAAACCCGCATGCGGGAGCGTAATCATCGCCTGAAACTAATTAGCATAATGCAACGGACATAAATATCCCTAGAAAATGTTCCTATTCATAAAGATCACAAATGAAATATATTGAGACACAGCTTAGCCTTTTGTTAATCACCCTGTCATCTCAGATTTTCAAAATATGCTTTACAGCCAAAGCTAGACAAGCATTTGTGTAAGTTTATCATAGCCTAGCATAGCATTATGCCTTGCTAGCAGCAGGTAACTTGGTCACGGAAATCAGAAAAGCAATCAAATTAAATCGTCTACCTTTGATGAACTTCGGATGTTTTCACTCACGAGACTCCCAGGTAGACTGCCAAAGTTCATTTTTTCCCAAAATATTATTTTTGTAGGCGAAACAGCTCTGTTTGTTCTTCACGTTTGGCTGAGAAATCTCCCGGAAATTGCGGTCACCACAACTCCGAAAAATATTCCAAATTAGCTCCATAATATCGACAGAAACATGGCAAACGTTGTTTAGAATCAATCCTCAAGTTGTTTTTCTAATATCTATTTGATAATATATCCGTCGGGACAATTCCTTTTTCTCTAGGACCGATTGGAGTAATGGCTACCTCTGTATTTTACACGAGAATCTCTCTCGGAGCCACCATGTGACCACTTACGCAATGTGGCCGCCTGCGGCTATTCTTCAACAGAAATGCGTAAAACTACGTCACAATGCTGTAGACACCTTGGGGAATACGTAGAAAGCGTAAGCTGGTTGATAGCACATTCACAGCCAAATAGGGAGTCATTGGAACGCAGAGCTTTCAAAACCTGGGGCACTTCCGGATTGGATTTTTCTCAGGCTTTCGCCTGCAACGTCAGTTCTGTTATACTTACAGACAATATCTTTACAGTTTTGGAAATGTTAGAGTGTTTTCTATCGAAAGCTGTCAATTATATGCATATTCTAGCATCTTTTCCTGACAAAATATCCAGTTTAAAACGGGAACGCTTTTTTTCCAAAAATGAAAATACTGCCCCTAGAGTTCCAAGAAGTTTTTAAGTTGTTAATTTATTTGATTTATTGTTTTTTCAAAAATGTCACTTTGAAATAAATATGTGGATCCGCTGCACCTTGGTCCTGTTCTTACGACAACCGTAACAGTTCTGGAAAATACATTTCACAGCGGTTTAGAGGGTATAATGATTTTCTACACTCTACATGCTTGTTTTGTCACATAAACTGAAGTTAGTCAAACTATTAGAATTGTAGCAACCAGGAAACAGTGGAGCACGTTCTGCGTAGTGCATCTTTAACAGGTGACATCAATAAGGGAGATGTCACCTGGTCAGTCCATGTCAGGGAAAGATCAGGTGTTCATAATGTTATGTATAGTCAGTGTACATGATATAGACTGGGTCATTTAGCAGCATGTGTTACAGATGAAAGATGACATCATCACAGTTAAGATGACAGAACCAATCAGGTGCCTTGCTGTGACACACTTTAGAGCATGCTTCCGATTATCTGCACACGCACACACTGTAGTAGAGACTCACTGTAGTAGAGACTCACTGTAGTAGAGACTCACTGTAGTAGAGACTCACTGTAGTAGAGACTCACTGTAGTAGAGACTCACTGTAGTAGAGAATCACTGTAGTAGAGACTCACTGTAGTAGAGACATACTGTAGTAGAGACTCACTGTAGTAGAGACTCACTGTAGTAGAGACATATGGTAGTAGAGACTCACTGTATTTATCTGCACACGCACACACTGTAGTAGAGACATACTGTAGTCGAGACGTACTGTAGTAGAGACACACTGTAGTAGAGACTCACTGTAGTAGAGACTCACTGTAGTAGAGACTCACTGTAGTAGAGACATACTGTAGTAGAGACTCACTGTAGTAGAGACATACTGTAGTAGAGACTCACTGTAGTAGAGACATACTGTAGTAGAGACTCACTGTAGTAAAGAGATACTGTTGTCGACACTCACTGTAGTAGAGACATACTGTAGTAGAGACATATGGTAGTAGAGACTCACTGTATTTATCTGCACACGCACACACTGTAGTAGAGACATACTGTAGTCGAGACATACTGTAGTAGAGACTCACTGTAGTAGAGACTCACTGTAGTAGAGACTCACTGTAGTAGAGACTCACTGTAGTAGAGACATACTGTAGTAGAGACTCACTGTAGTAGAGACATACTGTAGTCGAGACTCACTGTAGTAGAGACATACTGTAGTAGAGACTCACTGTAGTAAAGAGATACTGTTGTCGACACTCACTGTAGTAGAGACTCACTGTAGTAGAGACATATGGTAGTAGAGACTCACTGTATTTATCTGCACACGCACACACTGTAGTAGAGACATACTGTAGTCGAGACATACTGTAGTAGAGACTCACTGTAGTAGAGACTCACTGTAGTAGAGACATACTGTAGTAGAGACTCACTGTAGTAGAGACATACTGTAGTCGAGACTCACTGTAGTAGAGACATACTGTAGTAGAGACTCACTGTAGTAGAGACATACTGTAGTCGAGACTCACTGTAGTAGAGACATACTGTAGTAGAGACATATGGTAGTAGAGACTCACTGTATTTATCTGCACACGCACACACTGTAGTAGAGACTCACTGTAGTAGAGACACACTGTAGTAGAGACATATGGTAGTAGAGACTCACTGTAGTAGAGACACACTGTAGTAGAGACATACTGTAGTAGAGACACAGTGTAGTAGAGACTCACTGTAGTAGAGACACACTGTAGTAGAGACTCACTGTAGTAGAGACATACTGTAGTAGAGACACACTGTAGTAGAGACATACTGTAGTAGAGACATACTGTAGTAGAGACTCACTGTAGTAGAGACTCACTGTAGTAGAGACATACTGTAGTAGAGACACACTGTAGTAGAGACTCACTGTAGTAGAGACTCACTGTAGTAGAGACATACTGTAGTAGAGACACACTGTAGTAGAGACTCACTGTAGTAGAGACTCACTGTAGTAGAGACACACTGTAGTAGAGACACACTGTAGTAGAGCCTCACTGTAGTAGAGACACACTGTAGTAGAGACACACTGTAGTAGAGACACACTGTAGTAGAGACTCACTGTAGTAGAGACATACTGTAGTAAAGACTCACTGTAGTAGAAACTCACTGTAGTAGAGACTCACTGTAGTAGAGACACACTGTAGTAGAGACGTACTGTAGTAGAGATATACTGTAGTAGAGACTCACTGTAGTAGAGACATACTGTAGTCGAGACTCACTGTAGTAGAGACTCACTGTAGTAGAGACTCACTGTAGTAGAGACATACTGTAGTAGAGACACACTGTAGTAGAGACATACTGTAGTAGAGACACACTCTAGTAGAGACACACTGTAGTAGAGACATACTGTAGTAGAGACTCACTGTATTAGAGACATACTGTAGTAGAGACACACTGTAGTAGAGACATACTGTAGTAGAGACTCACTGTAGTATAGACATACTGTAGTAGAGACACACTGTTGTAGAGACACACTGTAGTAGAGACACACTGTAGTAGAGACTCACTGTAGTAGAGACATACTGTAGTAGAGACATACTGTAGTAGAGACATACTGTAGTAGGGACTTGGCATGCTGCTTCAGCTCACACTAACCCATTTACCTGTTCTGCACTCTGGCGATAAATCTTTCTCTTTAAACTACCCAGAGTATTTTCCCACAGACCCTGGCAGCACCTCCAAAAGGTTTTAGGTGGCTGAGAGAGAGAGGGGTAGAGAGAGATATGGAGAGAAGGGTAGAGAGAGAGAGAGTGAGAGAGAGAGAGAGAGAGAGAGAGAGAGAAAGAAAGAGAGAGATATATAGTTAGAGGTGTAGAAAGAGAGAGATAGCGAGAGAAAAAGAGGGGTAGAGAGAGAGAGGGGTAAAGAGAGAGGGGTAGAGAGAGTGAGAGTAGAGGGGTAGGGGAAGAGAGAGGGAAAGAGAGAGAGAGAGAGAGAGAGAGGGGTAGAGAGTGAGAGGGGTAGAGAGAGACCGAGGTTGAGAGAAAGATAGAGATAGAGGAGTAGAGAGTGAGAGAGAAGTAGAGAGATAGAGGGGTAGAGAGAGAGCGAGGTTGAGAGAGAGAAAGGGAAAAGTAGAGGTAGAGAGTGAGAGAGGGATAGAGAAATAGGAATAGAGAGAGAGAGAGAAAGATAGACGGGGAGAAAAAGAGAGAGAGAGGGAGAGGCAGAGGTAGAGACAGTGAGAGCGAGAGGGAGAGAGAAAGAAAGAGATAGAGGGAGAGGTAGAAAAGAGAAAGTATGGTAATTAAGGCAAGAAAGGATAGCTGGAAACAGCTGAGAAGGGCGTGTGGAAGTGGACACCCAGTGCTATGATTCTATAGGAGAAACAAATACAGAGGGTTGAAATAGTGTTTCAGGACAATGGACAGTCCAGTCAGGTAGGTACAGAGGTGTCAGTCCAGTCAGGTAGGTACAGAGTGGTCAGTCCAGTCAGGTAGGTATAGAGTGGTCAGTTCAGTCAGGTAGGTACAGAGTGGTCAGGACAGTCAGGTAGGTACAGAGTGGACAGTCCAGTCAGGTAGGTACAGAGTGTTCAGGACAGTCAGGTAGGTACAGAGTGTTCAGGACAGTCAGGTAGGTATAGATGTGTCAGTCCAGTCAGGTAGGTACAGAGTGGTCAGTCCAGTCAGGTAGGTACAGAGTGGTCAGGACAGTCAGGTAGATATATATGAGAGGAGGTCTGTGGTTCTTACCCTGTGGACAGGCTCTGTGCTCTCCTCCTCACCCACCCTAGGATTAGCCTCCATCACCTCCACATGACTGTCTCCTTGGTTCCCCAAGCTGAGGATGAGATTGACAGTACCCCCCAGGTCCACACTGCCTCCAAGGCTGAGGGTAGGGCTGTTCTTGACGGTGCCCCCTAGGTAGACCATTCCCCCCTGGTTCCCCAGGCGAACCCCCTGGCCCACCAAGCTAACCCCCTGCCCCCCCATTCTAACCTTAGGGCTGCTGTTGACTGAGGTGCCCCCTAGGCTCATGGTGCCCCCCAGGCAGAGGGCTGGGCTGCTGGGCTCTTTTAAGACCAGGCAGGGGGATTGGTGGGTCTCTGGGGGAGAGGTGAGGCCCCTTAGAGGCCCTGTGTTGCTGTTCATCACCTGATAGCCATCCTCTTGGTCCTTCCAACTTTGCTGGTCTGTTGCGGGACAGTACAGAGTGTCTATTTTCCTCAGTCTGTCCTCAAAGACACTCAGTTCAGGGGTAAAGTGGGTCTCTGGCTGAGCAGGGGTACTGTGGGTCTCTGGCTGAGCAGGGGTACTGTGGGTGGAGCAGGCTGTATCATCTGTGTAGATATCTGCTCCTGTGGTCTCTGAGTAGATGTTGTCTCTAGTGGACTCTACTGTGGTCTCTGAGTAGATGTTGTCTCTAGTGGACTCTACTGTGGTCTCTGAGTAGATGTTGTCTCTAGTGGACTCTACTGTGGTCTCTGAGTAGATGTTGTCTCTAGTGGACTCTACTGTGGTCTCTGAGTAGATGTTGTCTCTAGTGGACTCTACTGTGGTCTTTGAGTAGATATTATCTCCAGAAGTCTGCTCTGTTGGGGGCTCAGAGTCGATAAGATCTTCATTAGGTTCAGTCTCGTTATTCCTGCGTTGACTCCTCTGGTGTTTCTGGTTTCTCCAGTGGACCAGCATCCATCCCAGCATGGACCTCAACTCCTCCAGACGCTCATGGATCTAGAGGAATGATCAATCATTCAATCAATGAATCAGTCAACCAGTCAATCAGTCAACCAATCATTCAGTCAACCAGTCAACCAATCAGTCAGTCAACCAATTAGTCAGTCAACCAATAAATCAGTCAACCAGTCAACCAATCAGTCAGTCAACCAGTCAACCAGTCAACAAGTCAACTGACTAACGTTTAGACCAGGGCTGAAAAAGTTATTTTCTTTAAATTAGTGACCAATTAAGCCATAGCCAACCAGGTGAGAGGAGTTCTAAACGCACCAATTAAGACCTAGACAACCAGGTGAGAGGAGTTCTAAACTCATCAATTAAGACCTAGACAACCAGGTGAGAGGAGTTCTAAACTCATCAATTAAGACCTAGACAACCAGGTGAGAGGAGTTCTAAACTCATCAATTAAGACCTAGACAACCAGGTGCAAGGAGTTTCTAATTCATCAATTAAGACCTAGACAACCAGGTGAGAGGAGTTCCAAACTCATCAATTAAGACCTAGACAACCAGGTGAGAGGAGTTCCAAACTCATCAATTAAGACCTAGACAGCCAGGTGCGAGGAGCTTCTAATTCATCAATTAAGACCTAGACAACCAGGTGAGAGGAGTTCCAAACTCATCAATTAAAACCTAGACAGCCAGGTGCGAGGAGCTTCTAATTCATCAATTAAGCCACAGCCAACCAGGTGAGAGGAGTTCTAAACTCATCAATTAAGACCTAGACAACCAGGCGAGAGGAGTTCCAAACTCATCAATTAAGACCTAGACAACCAGGTGGGATGAGTTCCTAACTCACCACTACACAAATAGAGACCTAAGACAACAACATATCATGGCAGCAGCACATCACAACACAGCATGGTAGCAACACCACATGACAACCTTTTGGTAGCAACACAACATGCCAGCAGCACAACATGGTAGCAGCACAAAACATGGTACAAACATTATTGGGCACAGACAACAGCACAAAGGCAAGAAGGTAGATACAACAATACATCACATGAAGCAGTCATGACTTTCGGTAAGAGTGTTCATGATTGAGTCTTTGAATGAAGAGATTGAGATAAAACCGTCCAGTTTGAGTGTTTGTTGCAGCTCGTTCCAGTCACTAGCTGCAGCAAACTGAAAATAGGAGTGACCCAGGGATGTGTGCTTTGGGGACCTTTAACAGAATGTGACTGGCAGAACAGGTGTTGTATGTGGAGGATGAGGGCTGCAGTAGATATCTCAGATAGGGGGGAGTGAGGCCTAAGAGGGTTTTATAAATAAGCATCAACCAGTGGGTGTTGTGACGGGTATACAGAGATGACCAGTTTACAGAGGAGTATAGAGTGTAGTGATGTGTCCTATAAGAAGCATTGGTGGTAAATCTGATGACCGAATGGTAAGGAACATCTAGCCGCTCGAGAGCACCCTTACCTGCCGATCTACAAATTACGTCTCCATAATCGAGCATGGGTAGGATGGTCATCTGAATCAGATTTAAAGTTTGTCAGCTGGGGTGAAAGAGGAGCGATTACGATAGAGGAAACCAAGTCTATAGTTAACCTTAGCCTGCAGCTTTGATGTGTGCTGAGAGAAGGACAGTGTACCGTCAAGCCATACTCCCAAGTACTTGTATGAGGTAACTACCTCAAATCTAAACCCTCAGAGGTAGTAATAACACCTGTGGGGAGAGGGGCATTCTTCTTACCAAACCATATTACCTTTGTTTTGGAGGTGTTCAGAACAAGGTTAAGGGCAGAGAACGCTTTGTTGTAGAGCGTTTAACACAATATCTGGGGAGGGACCAGCTGTGTACTGTATAATCTGAGTATAAATGGATGAGAGAGCTTCCTACTGCCTGAGCTATGTTGTTGATGTACATTGAGAAGAGTGTGGGGCCTAGGATCGAGCCTTGGGGTACTCCCTTGGTGACAGGCATTGGTTGAGGCAGCAGATGTTCTGACTTTATACACTGCACTCTTGAGAGAGGTAGTTAGCAAACCAGGCCAAAGACCCCTCAGATATACCAATACTCCTTAGCTGGCCCACAAGAATGCATTGTCTACTGTATCAAAAGCTTTGGCCAAGTCAGTAAAAATAGCAGCACAACATTTTGTAGAATCAAGGGCAGTGGTGACATCATTTAGAACCTTTAAGGTTGCAATGACACATCCATAACCTGAGCGGAAACCAGACTGCATACCAGAGAGAATCCTATAGACATCAAGAAAGCCAGTCAGTTGATTATTGACATGTTTGTCCAACACTTTTGATAAACAGGTCAAAATAGAAATTGGCCTATAACAGTTAGGATCAGCTTGATCTCCCCCTTTAAATAAATGATGCACCATGGCTGCTTTCCAAGCAATAGGAACCTCCCCAGAGAGGAAAGACATGTTAAAAAGGATTGAGATAGGCGCTGACAAGGGCTGCAACCTTAAAGAAAAAAGGTCCTAAACAACCAGGTGAGGGGACGTCCTAGACAACCAGGTGAGGGGAGGTCCTAGACAACCAGGTGAGGGGAGGTCCTAGACAACCAGGTGAGGGGAGGTCCTAGACAACCAGGTGAGGGGAGGTCCTAGACAACCAGGTGAGGGGTGGTCCTAGACAACCAGGTGAGGGGAGGTCCTAGACAACCAGGTGAGGGGAGGTCCTAGACAACCAGGTGAGGGGAGGTCCTAGACAACCAGGTGAGGGGAGGTCCTAGACAACCAGGTGAGGGGAGGTCCTAGACAACCATTTGAGGGGAGTTCCTAACTAATCAATGACCTTAACTAATCAATGACCTTAAAA